>NC_089837.1:438704921-439006087 GCF_035609145.1 Eleutherodactylus coqui | reverse complement strand
GCCACAAGCCCTCCCTGTGCTGTGTCCACAGCCGCTTACAGTGTCCCCCATAGGGGCAGCCTAACAGCCGCTGTCACTTTCACCGCTGCTGTTCCTTCTGTCCCCCTCTGTCACTGTGGCCGGCAGCCTCCCTTCAGGCAAGACCCACTGCCCATCACCCTGTCAGCTCGACCACCGCTCTGGCTTTTCTGCTCCCTGCTGCAGCTCTCGTTGCCCGCTCTCAATGTCCCATCCGCCAGAGCTGTCATCACCACTTCTATGTCATCCCCAGCGGGGCCGCCAATGCACATACAGTCGGTGTCTGTGCAGAACACAAGCACCTTGCCTAGAAGACCCCAGCTGGAGCAGACAGTCGGCACAGGCAAAGAGCAGGAGACCTCTGAGGACCGAATGTACAAGCGGCTTCGGACAGCAGCAGGGCAGCACAGCAAGGCACATGGCTGCTCAGTGGGGGCCGCATAAGTGCTCCGAGGTGTGAGGCAGCTGCAGCAGTAGCCAGTGGCGGGGATGCGGAGATGGGAGGGCCGAAATGTACAGAAAAACTAAGCACGCCATGAGCCAATTGGAAGCTAAGGGCATGACAAGGGCGTCTACTGCAGCTAAGGCTGTCAGCCCCTAGCTTCCGGTGGTGACAAGGTACAATAGTACCAGACATCTCTTTGTTCATAGTGCCAGGCTACTTTACACTAAAAAGGAACAAGATGCTGTACTAGGCTTCACAATATGATCCACACATCCATTCTGCACGAAATCTCTCTTTTTATTATAGAAATTATAGTTAATTTACAATAGGAATTATGGGTAATTTATAAAAAGAATTATGAGTAATTTGAAAGTGAAACAGAAAGTGACAAAATTAAAGTCTTCACACATGACATGGACAGATTGGAGCCAAGTTCATATCCCGCCACACAACATTATCATACATCATACAAGGTGCCTTGAAATGTTAACATACATAGATTACTATGGGGCCTCTATGCTTGTGGGGCCCCTAGGCAAGTGCCCATCAGGCCCATGTGTTAAGATGGCACTGGTTCTACTCATGATTTAGTCATGCACAGCACTTAGCCTTAGTACATTTTCTAAAGACATCGGGTGAGCTGATTTGCTTCCGATTCTGTCCTGATGAAGGCCTGTACTGACTCTACTAAAAGACTCTATGTACTTTAAGAAGAGACTAATCTGGTTAGCTAAGAGACAACCCGCTGGATCACGAAGTACAGATCCTGTTCTGATAAACCATATTATTATTGCATCTTTATCTAGAACCAAACTTCCATGTTTCTTTGTCCTTATTGATAATTGACTAAAGTAAAAGGTGCCAGGTCACTGAACTATTAACTATTAAACCAAGGTCGATAACCTGCTTTCATAATATTTATGCATCTGCTTTGTACTGAAAGTCTATCTCTGACGGAGGGATTACGGCATTAGGAAGACAAGAACGATCTTAAAGTTCAGGAGTAAGTAAAGAATTGTTAGAGCTCGCTCAATATTTACAGAAGTGGCCCATCTCCAATTTGTTATATCCTAAATATTTGTGTGGACCTAATAGATATCACTCTAAGACCTGCTAACATAGGATAGGTTAAACGAGTTTTATCATTCCCATAAGAACGTTTCCAGCACCTGGGCCCACTTTAAAATACAAAAAGTATATAATACTTGCTTCTAAATGGCTGCAGCAGTCACGTGCTTCTGCCTGTCCGTCCAAAGAGGTATAGGGGCGAGGGACTAGAACATTATCCTCCCACTATATAAGGCACTTGTCAGGCCTCACATGGAATACTGGGTACAGTTCTGGTCACTGGAGCTCAGGAAAGATGTTACAGTGCTAGAGGGCGTTCAAAGAAGGGCAACTAAACTAATACATGGAATGAAGGGACTGGAATACCTAGAGACGCATCAAAATTGGGATTATTTACCCTGGAAAAAAGACGGCTAAGGGGCGACCAAATAACTGTATAAATACATGAGGGGACAATACAAGGATCTCTCCCATGATCTGTTTATACCCAGGACTGCGACGGTAACGAGAGGGCATCTGCTATGTCTAGAAGAAAGCAGGGTTCATCGCCAACACAGAAAAGGGTTCTTTACTGTAAGAGCAGTTAGACTGTGGAACTCTCTGCCTAAGGGTGGGGTGATGGCAAAACCCATAGTGGAGTTTAAGAAGGGACTTGATGTCTTTCTGGAGCGGAAGGATATTACAGGATATAAATCTTAGGTTAATTGTTAATCCGGGTATACAGACAGGTAGGCACTATTAGGGGTTGATCCAGGGATTAGTCTGACTGCCATTAGGGAGTCGGGAAGGAATTTTTCCCCCAAAAGGGCTAATTGGCTCCTGCTCTTGGGGTTTTTTGCCTTCCTCTGGATCAACAACATAGGAGGATAAACAGGCCGGACTAGATGGACATTGTCTTCATTCGGCCTTACATACTATGTTACTGGGAAGCTGGCACAGGGGTAGTGTGACCACCCAGTTCTGCTTCAGGGGTCCAAGGAGAGGTGAGTATTATCTATTATTTTTATTTTATAACGAGCCCAGCTGCTGGAAAAGTTCTTAAAGGAATGCTAAATGCCCTTTAATTATGTTTGTCCTAGGAATAAGTAAACGCTGAAGAGTTATTGATTGTGTTTAAGTCAATGCTCTTTACCTTGTACCTTATGTACAAGAGATATGATTGAATCGGCGGTTAAGTAAATAATTCTAAGAAGAATGTGACATCTGACTGTTCAGTACAAGTATTATTGAATATGTCTTTGTGTAAACAACTTGAGAAGGTAATTGAATCCTTTAAACATATATTAACAATGTATAAAGATATAATACACCAGTTTATTGTTTCCTTGGAGATGCAAGAAAAGCTTTGATTCTTTTCACTTTGACTTCACATTTAGAGATACTCATTCTGTGATGGATAATGTAAACAAAAACTGACGGAAAAGTCAGAAAACAAACTTTTCATGGAAAGCTCTATCTATAACAATGCAGTATAAGGGCTCATTCACATGGGTGTGAAAATCACTAACTCGCGAGAAATGTGAATGGACAATTTCCTGCTATCAAGTCCCCAGCTTAATTAGCAATAAAATTGCCCATGCACACTATGGGAGCTGCGTTTCACTGAAAAAATGCGCTGCTGCTCCGGGAGGAGAGAGAGAAGGGATGGAGGGATTCCCCTGCAGGACAGCTAGAGGGATATCCCCGCTATGGGGGAATCCCTCCATCTCCCCTGCAGGGAAATTGTCTTCTCTCCCCGCTGCGGAGAAGTACGGAGTCCCCAGCAATGAATAGGGTTCCTTGGAGACTCCTTTCCTCTCACTCACTCTCTCCCTACTGCAGGGAAATCCCTTCAGCCCTGCAAAGATGAAGGGAACCCCCACGGGGACTATCAGGAGCATACAGCCGGACATTTAAAACATGCTTCGGGGTTTAGCGGCGTGGCAACACTTCCTCCCCCCTCCCTTTTTGTCCAGCTCCCATAGGAGTCTATGGAAACTCCTGGTCAGGTCCTATCTTTTCATGCAGCAGGAAATTTCAGTTGCTGAATTTCAATCACTCATGCCCTAGCTTTTTTTAGGTGCGTGATTTTTGTGCTGCTAAAATTCCTTCATCTGGCCGTTTCCATAAGGAACCATTGGTTCTAATAGTTGTGACTCTTTTGCGCAAGTTAGCTGCACAAATTCCCCTTTGTGAAAGAGCCCTAAGGTTCATTTTACAGAGCCATATATCTAGCGCTGATCAATGAGATTGGCACTTGTCTGCCTGTCCTTTTACATAGGTAAATTTAGACTCGACAGAGAATGAATGATCATTTGCCCCCACAAAGTTTCATGAATGTTGATAGTTTATTCTTTGCTTAACATGGGGAGATGTGCTGCTGACAACAATATCATTTGGTGCCGCATGAAACATGTGATCACCCAATGAACGAGTGTTTGCTGGTTTGCCAGATGATCAGCAGTACCTGATCGTTGATCATTGGGCTGTGTAAAAGACCCTTTACTTTAGACAGCCAGTTTTAAACAGCCATTATGCCTTAAAGCGGTTGTCTCTTGCAAGACATTTACGGCACCTGTACTTTGTCTCCTATTGACTCTACTCATCTACTTTCAAACCACTGCATGGATAACCATTATATCAAAGTGGAGATAAAGCAGCGCAGTGCATTCCTAGTGCTGATGAATCATACATAATTCTACCTAATACTTGACAACCTAAAAAAAATATTTCTCTTCACCTTCCACACGGGCGATTTTCTCGCGTGATTTTGTCGAAATGCAACAGTGCTACAAATCGCATGTATGTAGAGCCCATGCTTTCCTGTGGGTTCTTCCTATGTGTTGCATTGCACGAAATGTGGTTTTCATGCAATGCAATGCAATGCAACTTTTACAGTAGAAAATCCTACTGTAAAAGCGCTAAACTGAGCAGCACTAGCTGCTTAAAACTTTTTTTAAAAAAGGAATACATCACCTCTCAGGTGCTGTTATCTCCCCGCACATCTTCCCTGAAACTCCTCGGCAATTGCTTGAAGTTCTCCTGCACAGCTTCCTGGTCGGGATTTTGAAAGTCCCCGCCTCCAGAAAGCTCTGCCTTTGATTGGTTCCCGAGCATGTGGCTCAGCCAATCAGAGCCAGTGCTCAAGGAACCAATCATACCCATTCATTGAATCATTGAATGTCTGTGATTGGTTCCTCAAGCGCTGACTCTGATTGGCTGAGACAGCACTCGAGAAACAATCAGAGGTTTGTTCCCATTGTGCATACAGACATAAGATCAGGGCCACAATGGGTATGTTTTTGAACACAGGACAAATGGGGGTATCCATTTTGGGGTGCAAGTCTTCATTCATATATGTGCTGCACAAAAAAGAAGGTTTTTAAATGATACAAATTGAAAAAAAAAATGAAAATCGTAACTTTTTCTTTCTGCTTTGCTTAGATTCATTCCAAAACTGTGGGGTCAAAATATGCAGTACGCCTCTAGATTAATTCGTTAAGGGGTCTAGTTTTAAAAATGGTGTCATTTGTGGGGGTTCTCTGTTGTTTTGGCTGCTCAAGGGCTCTACTAGTTTGCTATAGGGCCTAAATCGCCTTCAAGCAAAATGTTCTGAAAGCCGCCGGCTGCTCTTTCGGTTTGGGCCCTGTTGTGCATACAGACATAATACTAGGATTGGGTGAGTATAAAAAAATACATCCCACAACTCCCCGTCACCTCACCGAAGAGTACCATAACTTAGTTTATGGTGTTGGTTGGCGGTAACCAGTTCTCTTTAGGATGCCCATAACACCTTCTCAACTGTTTCCCTTGGCTCCACCATATACAGGAACATTCAGGTCTGCCAAGCATTCATGTGTTTAGGGAGTTAAGACAGCACTAGCCACAGGTTATCTCCTGGGGACAATAGAATGAGGTGTTGAAGTTCAATGTCCCCGATCCTTCCTTCGACATTATCTATCAGGGAAAGTTGAGCGAGTCGATCCCCTACACATTAGAGAGCCGTCCAATATTGCCATTATTGGCAGGTTTGGACTGATAAACTCTAATGTCTATGGGAGTCTTTATATCTGAATATACCATTATTCATAGGATGCAACCAGTCACAGGTGAATTCCCCCCCGAAGTAGAAAATTCACTGCCTGGTCCGGCTTTCTAGCAGATAATACCCCTGAATATATTTTTTTGCATGATAATAGTCATATGTTCTCATGCAAATATATGCAAGTGGATGGAGACTGAACAGCATGACAAGTGCCCAGTAATTTTACTAAGGAAGAAAAAAAAAGAACAGAATGAATGCGATGTTAAATCCAGAGCCTACTTCAATCAGGTCCATGTGTAATAGAAGCTGACATCTTTTTAATTTTGTCATTAAGCTTCAATGCCTTTTTATTTCCATGATAATCAAAGGTTTTCTAAATTGAATGTGCTTTTCTCTCCTTAGTATTTCTCCTGAGTATCTTCTTGGGGATTTCACAGAGCTCACTTTAACTTTCAATGCAAACACTAGAGATAATGCAGTGAACCTCTAAAGAAGTTCCGTTGTTATTTGTGGCTAATTGTTCTCTAAAGCAGACATCAGTATTGTTCCATCTTGATTGTTTGCCCTGATTATTATTAGCCTTTATGTATAAAACCTGTAAACTGTTACACAGAGAGAACTTCCAGGCCGCCATATGCACAAATTGTTTTCTTGATCCACTGATGCATGTTCGGTAAAAATGGCTACTTACAGTACAACCGACTGATATTTGGATCAATAGCAAATTATGTTGGGCATGAAGGCTAATGTTTCTTTCTGGATAGTCAACCCTAGAAGGCTCGTCAATGATCGGGGGTCGTTTACATGACCGATTCAGATTCTATTAAGGTACCTTTACACGGGACGACTATCATTCAACTAATTGCTCAAAAGAATGAATGCAAACAATTGTTGTTCCATGTAAAATCGCTCATTAACCCTTTCCAATCCACTGTCTAACCTGTGAAGACATTATGATTTAAGGCTGTACAGCTCCGATGTTGGAAGACATCCGTCGGGGTTCTCTTACTGTATATTGCCAGCCTCTCTGCTGTCGGAGCCTATCCAACGTGTCACCTCATGCAGTACTGGCTTTAGCCAGCATTTAGCACCATTGTATAATGGTAGAAAAAGAGTAAGCCCCCCTTAGGAAAACCAGCATACAAATTGGATTGGAAAGGGTTAACAGGTTGACAAGCGACAATTCGCTCACTGGTTGTCTTGTGTCAGCACACTTAAAAAAAGTAGTCACCAGGTGATCAAAAGTCATTTGGTGTAAAGTCACAGTCGTTCGTACTTGAATAACTTGTAAATGATGTTGCATAGAGATTCGCCCTACGAGCGATATGCCGGCAAGCAACTGATGAACAAGAAGTGCTCAGTGTAAAAGTAAGCTAACAACTCTTCAGCGACTTTTCTGAGCAACTATCTGAGCGGCATATATAAAAGATGCAATCACCCGACGGACAAGCGTTTCCTCAGTTGTCGATGGCAAAAGAACGTTCTTAGGAACACTTTTGCTGGATTATCAGGCAGTATAAGGGGCCCTTTATTTCTACTGCTCAAAAAGTATGCAAAAACGGTAATCTAAATTAGGCAATACATATCATGACTCAAATGTTTCAAAGGTTAGGACTTTATTTACCATTTATATAACAGGGATCCCTCTACTAGAGTGTTTTAGTATGCGAAAAGTGTATTCTGTCAAAATTTATTGACCGGGGTGTATATACCAAACCATGTGGCTGCTATGGGGCTCTTGGAGAGAGGATCCAGCTGTGGTAGGTCCTATGCTAACCAGAAACCGCAAACAAAAGGGTAGGGAATCGTGGAGGATGAAAAACTAACCACTGGGGTTGGTATATCTGAACTATGGCCTTCTGCTTCTTCAGTTAAAGGGGTATTCCCTTTTCATGGACAAGATGGGAAAACTCAACTCAACTGAGTGCTTCTGCTGAGCGCTGGTTATGTAGCTCTTATTGAAGCGAATGAGAGCTACAAAAACAGCGTAGCACAATGCGCTATGCTGTTTTCATAACTCCCTTAACAGTCAGGAGGAATCACTCCTCTAAAGTTTATGACCCGCCTTAAAGGTCACAGAAAATTTACCTTTTCTGACAAGTATATGACCTGCCTAAAGAGTCACTCTACTGGTATTCCAACATCGCCTCTACCTGGCATGTCTGCTTCTTTACCTGAGATCTAGTTCATACAGAGTGTAAGTTCACAGGGCTCCTACATAAGGTAACAGGTTACACATTGTCATTTGTCTGTACCACATCTTTTGTGATTGTTACAATGATATGAAAGTTGACGGTGCTACATGATATAATAGTTTCTTCCCTGGTGTCACGGTGCCAACAGTTCCATGACTTCCTGGTTGTGAGCTCTGGTTATCCCTGGAACATGTGACGCAATAGGTAGCGCATGCTGATAGGTTGGCTGTCAGTCCAATTAGCCTATCAGTCTTTCATTAATGATATTTAAACCAGCTCCTTTGTATTAAGGGTGCAGGTTATACGTCCTCTGTATTGGCCATGACTCTGTGGCAGTGTGTTCTGTGATTATAGTGTTCAGTGAACCGGTGCTCCAAGTATTCTTTAGTGTTCATAGTCCTAAACCCAAATACTCTATGGTTAGATGAAAAGAGATCAATGTCACCAGTTCATTTTAGATTCTCTCCCGTAGTGGGGTTGCCCTTTTTGGAGCGGATGCTGTTCTTGAGAACCCGGTCCAGTTTAGGCAGCGTCTCAAGACTGTAATTATCTCGTTTATTAGTCCACTTGCTGAACTCTGTTTTCAGCTCTGGCATTCTTCACCATTGATTGCATTATCAAGTTGTACCAGACATGACATCCGGTTTCTCTATTGTCCATAGTAGTTATATAAAGATGATGTGCTAAAGTATTATATACTTACATCTGTGCAAGTATACAATGGTACAGTGATGTGTAATTTAGTTAGTGAGTCATTTTACGTAGTTTGTATTCATTATTCATATATTGTGTTCACATGAATAAAAAAATGTTTTAATTTTGTAAATGTCATTGGGATTTTATGCTTCATATTTAAGGTAATTTTACCTGACCGGCTTTGTTCCCTGTTAACCTGTAATCGTTTTACAAGTCAACTCTTTCTAAGTCATCAAATGTCAGGCAGGATTATCAGACAATGTTGGGTCATCAAGAGCATGTTGACCCAGTTAATACCTGTAGCCATGAAGATAGATATTACCATCTACTGTAGTTTCTAGGCTTGCAAGATTCATATTCTATCTGTGTTTGAGTCAGGTGAATATACAGTAAGTGTACACTGAAGGATGATGGAGGCGTAAAGTATAAGTGTCATAGTTTATACCTGTTGTATAAATCCAGTTTGTATGCTAAACATATGTTTTAAGAATTTAGTTGATTTTCTTATTTTTGATGTCACAATCTATATTTTACACCTTCCCGACACAGGACACATGTGTATATGTATATATATATATATATATATATATATATATATATATATATATATATATACACATATATATATGTGTGTATATATATATATATATATATATATATATATATATATCCTGGCTGGCAATGGCTTTCCGCAAAATGACATATATTTACGCCATAGCTGAGCCAGTGCCATCTGCAATGAAAGCTAGCTGTGGCTGACAGCCAATCTCCTGCTGCAATAGCGAGGATCAGTGAGAGGATCGATCCCCGTCATTAACTCCAAGAATGCCACAATCAATGTTGATTGTAGCATGTACGAGGGTATCAGAGGGAGAGCACACTTTCTGTGATGTCATCGCCCCTCCATCATAAAATGGCTGAGGGCTGATAGGTGGCCATGGCAACTGGATGCCAGTCTATGCCATGAATAATAATCAGAAGCAGAAATAGTGATAATATTCTGCAGTACAGAAGTACTGCAGTGTATTATGTGAGTGATTTTAAGATCTCAGTTCCCTACAGGGACATAAAAGAAAAATTATATGTATAAAAAAATCTAAAAATGAAAAAGTAGAAAAAAAAATTTAGATGCACTGTTCCCTTTTTTTAGGAAAGAAAACAAAAAGCCACCATTTTTGGTATCCATCACATAACATGTATACAATAAATTGAACAAACTTTTTATACCCCATGGCAAAAGTAAAAAAAATAGATCCAAAATTTTGTTCATTTTGCCTCCCAAAAAACACAACAAAAGTGATCAAAAGAGTCCGATGTATCCCAAAATGGTACCAATAAAAACTATAGGTCATCACACAAAAAGCAAATCCTCACTGAGTTCCATCAATTCAGTTCAGTTTTTATGTGCTCAACATGAATAGGACAGTTAAAATGCAAAATTAGGTCTTTTTTTTGTAATCTGCAATAAATATTTACATCATTAGTCGAGGGAATTTTTCATCAAGGCATCAGAAAACTGGCGAAGTCCGGTCCATGGCTTTCACAAAATTTTTCATCAAACCTAGTTTGATGTGAAGGCGTGGTAGCAGGGTTTTGTGAGCCTCAATCAGAGCTGGGTGCTGGATATTGTTCTCTCCAACGGCTACATTTTATCTGCAAGTTCATTCCTTCCGCAAGTAGTGCAAATCCCTTACTCGGCTATCCCACTCACATAAGAAACACATGTAATTTGTATATCCCAGGGAACTGGCCTCAATGCAGACGGAATGTTGGGTTTGAGTATTCTTGACTTGTTTTGCTTCCTTACCACGCCGTAAAGAGGAGGAACCAAGCAGAAGTTACAGTCATTTGTGTGGTTGCTTGGCTCTCTCCACACCATGGAGACTGCAAACAGCATTGATGGTCTTTTGCCATTCAACCACTGTGAAAGCTGTGTTATACATGTAGCACAGCATATATGCGGGGCCCAAGGCTTGTCTTGACCGCTAATCTTGCATGCGAAGTAAAGATGATATGCCTTCTTCACTTGAGAAGCAATACTTTTCTTCTGGTTGGCAAATGTCACTTCCCCACAAATATAGCAAAAATTATCCACGGTATTAATGCATTTGAGGCATTAGTGTTTTGTAGAGACAGGAGGGCAGAGTGAGCGGCCGCCGGGAGAGCGGGTGACGTCACCAGGAGGAGTGGAGGAGCCACAGGAGCCGATAAGTATCTTCTGTGTGTGTTTGTGAGCTAAGTGTGTGTCTTCTGTGTATCTGGTGTGCCCTAGTTGAGTCTTCTGTGTGTGTGTGTGTGTGTGTGTCTGTGGGTCTAAGTGTTTGTGAGAGGGGGAAAAAAAAAAATAAATAAAAATTTGTGTGAAAGTTTGCGCATAAGTGTCTGCGGGTGAGCGGTTGCACAGAGGCAGCAGCGTGTGAGCGGTTGCGCGAGAGCGGCAGCGTGTGAGCGGAGGCAGCAGCGTGTGAGCGGAGGAGGCAGCAGCATGTGAGCGGAGGCAGCAGCGTGTGAGCAGGAAGCAGCAGCGTGTGAGCAGGAAGCAGCAGCGTGTGAGCAGGAGGCAGCAGCGTGTGAGCAGGAGGCAGCAGCGTGTGAGCAGGAGGCAGCAGCGTGTGAGCAGGAGGCAGCAGCATGTGAGCGGAGGCAGCAGCGTGTGAGCGGTTGAGCGGAGGCAGCAGCGTGTGAGCGGTTGAGCGGAGGCAGCAGCGTGTGAGCGGTTGAGCAGAGGCAGCAGCATGTGAGCGGTTGAGCGGAGGCAGCAGCGTGTGAGCGGTTGCAGCAGAGTGTGAGCGGTTGAGCAGTTGCAGCAGCGTGTGAGCAGTTGAGCGGAGGCGGCAGCGTGTGAGCGGAGTGTGAACAAGTCTATCTTCACTACTTCCACAAGTCAATTGTAGATCCCTATTAGGATGAGCTTCATGCCTGGTAATGCCATCCAGTGTGCTACTTGTGCAATGTATGCGGTCCTTGATCAGCCGATCGAGGGTGCATACTGTTGCGCAAGATGCATGCACGTCGCACATTTAGAAGCCCAAATTCTGGATCTAAATGAGCAACTGGCAACACTGAGAGCCATTGACAACATGGAAAGGAGTTTGCTGCTCACTGAGCAGACAATCGCTGGGATAGAGGTTGGGCCGGATGGTGCTACGGAAGAGCAGGGGGAGCAGGCAAGAAGCTGGGTGACAGATAGAAGGAGGCGTAGAGGGAATAGATCCAGGGAGGCTGGTCCTGAACTGGCACAACCCAACATGTCTGCAACGTTGGCAGATGAGGGCGATGCCATTACAGAGCCAGCACCGCTGCAGCACGACAGGCCCTCTGAACGCCAGGGGGATGACTGCTCCAGTGAGACGGGGACGGGGAGCACAGGGCAGGCTAGACAGGTTCTAGTGGTGGGGGACTCAATTATAAGGGGGATAAAAAAATGACAATAGTGCCGGGATCAGAATAGCGCCCCTTCAGTATAAATGGAATTGTGGAGATGAATAAAATTAAAATATGGGACTTACCCGGCACTAAGTGAGGATCCTAAACGGTGGGATTACTCACTAGTACCTCCAAATCCTGGTTAGCCTGTAAGTTAATAAATCCTTCTTTCCAATCCTGGTTGGAGAGCTGCTTGGATGTCTGGGGTCCCTAATGTTAGGGAACCCAATGTAGATAAAAATCCAAAGAGAAAAAAAATGATCCAAAATAGCGCTTCACGGGATGAAGAAAAATATTAATGTGTATATATATTGTTTCACCACAAGGTGAAGTTTTATTGCAACACGTTTCTGCCCGCTGGGGGGCCTTTTTCAAGCATCTTTCTCTTTGGATTTTTATAAGGGGGATAGATAGGGCAATCTGCCATAAAGACCGGGATCGTTGAACAGTGTGTTATCTTCCTGGCGCTGGAGTTCGACACATCGCGGATCGGATTGACAGATTACTGGGAGGGGCTGGTGAGGATCCAGCAGTCATGGTGCACGTTGGCACCAATGAACAAGTTAGAGGTCAATGGAGGGCCCTCAAAAATGATTTCAGGGACCTAGGGTCCAAGCTCAGGGCGAGGACCTCCAGGGTAGTTTTCTCGGAAATACTACCTGTACCTAAAGCCACACTAGAAAGGCAGCAGGATCTTAGGGAGGTAAGCAAGTGGCTCCGGAGTTGGTGTAAGAAGGAGGGATTTGGGTTCCTGGAGAACTGGGCTGACTTTGCTGTCGGCTACAGGCTCTACCGTAGGGACGGGCTGCATCTTAATGGGGAGGGTGCAGCTGTGCTGGGGGATAAGATGGCTAGAAGGCTGGAGGAGTGTTTAAACTAGGGACTGGGGGGGAGGGTAAAATGAGAAATAGTGGGGTAGCCAGTGTAACTAGCGACCCGGGTCCAAGCAAAGGGAATGGGGGTCGAGCAGGGGGTGGTGTTAGCACAGTTAGAACTGATAGATCAGCCATAAGTACGAATAGGAACAAAACAAATTTAAAAAACAAAAAAACAATATAAATTGTATGAGCACGAATGCAAGAAGTCTGATCGGTAAAGTGGGTGAGCTTGAAGCGAGAATGACTGATGAAAATTATGATATAGTCGGAATTACGGAAACATGGCTGGATGATAAGTGCGATTGGGCAGTGAATTTGCAGGGGTACAATCTCTTCAGAAGGGACCGAAGGAACCAGAAAGGGGGAGGGGTATGTCTGTACGTCAAATCGAACTTGAAGCCGAGGCTATGGGAGGATATAGGGGTAGGAGACGAACAGGTGGAATCTCTGTGGGTTGAAATACAGGGAGGAAAAAATAACAAAATCCTGATAGGGGTCTTCTATAGACCACCAAAAGCAGCAGAAGAAACTGATAATTTACTATTAAGGCAGATAGAAGAGGTGTCAAACCGCAATGAAGTAATTATCATGGGGGACTTTAATTATCCAGATATAACATGGGAGAACAAAACCTGCAAATCTCACAGGGGTGATAAGTTCTTGAGAGTAATTAAAGATAATTACCTGAACCAACTTGTGCAGGAACCAACAAGAGGGAGAGCCATTCTGGACCTAGTACTAACTAACAAACCGGAACATATAAAGGGGGTGCAGGTTGAGGGACACTTGGGGAACAGTGACCACAATATAATCAACTTCCAGCTGTCATTCAATAGGAAGCCTTATCAGGGAGCGACGAAGAAACTAAACTTTAGTAAAGCAAAATTTGATGAGCTTAGAACTACTATCGGTAACATTAATTGGGACAATATCCTTAAAAATATCAGTACAGAGGACAAATGGGAAAAGTTTAAAATGATCCTAATCGCCTCATGTGAGCAGTTCATTCCCTTTAAAAATAAAGGAAACTCAGCTAAAAGGAAACCAATGTGGCTCGACAAGACGGTAAGAGGGGCAATTAATGAAAAAAAGAAAGCGTTCAAACTACTAAAGCAAGAAGGCAGCGAAGAAGCGCTAAAATCATACAGGGAAAAAAAAACAAAATATGCAAAGACACGATTAAAACTGCCAAGGAGGAAGCAGAAAGACTGATCGCCAAAGAGAGCAAAAACAACCCGAAGCTATTTTTCAACTATATTAACAGCAAAAGGATTTGCAGGGAGAGCACTGGCCCTTTAAAAAATAATGCAGGAGAGATCATTGATGATGATGGAGGGAAAGCAAATCTACTAAACAGTTTCTTCTCAAGTGTATTCACAAACGAAAAGGAAATGCCGCACGAGATGCAGGGAAATAAAATGAACCCATCACAAAATATCTCATACCTAACGCAGGAGGAGGTGCGGAAGCGACTAAAGAAGACTAAAATTGATAAATCGCCGGGCCCAGATGGATTATACCGAAGGATACTAAGGGATCTGAGTGATGAGATAGCTAGGCCGCTATATCTAATATTTCTAGACACTATCAAGACCGGTGTAGTACCATTGGATTGGCGCATTGCCAACGTGGTTCCAATTTACAAAAAAGGGAGGAAAAGTGAGCCTGGTAACTACAGGCCAGTAAGTCTCACTTCAGTAACGGGAAAAATTTTCGAGGGGATTCTGAGAGACGCCATCGATGAGCACCTCAAGGAGAACAAGGGAATAACTCCTCACCAGCATGGATTCATAAAGGGTCGCTCATGTCAGACAAATCTGATCAGTTTCTACGATGAAGTAAGTTCT
The DNA here is from genome assembly GCF_035609145.1 of Eleutherodactylus coqui. Lineage (NCBI taxonomy): Eukaryota > Metazoa > Chordata > Amphibia > Anura > Eleutherodactylidae > Eleutherodactylus > Eleutherodactylus coqui. Next base: position 438,991,490 of record NC_089837.1, on the reverse strand, counting down.
AAGCTGGACCAGGGAGAATCTATTGATCTCGTATATCTGGACTTCTCTAAAGCCTTTGACACCGTGCCACATAATAGGCTAATATACAAAATGAGGCAGCTCGGATTGGGCGAAAACGTGTGTAAGTGGGTAAAAAATTGGCTCAATGATAGAAAGCAGAGGGTGCTAATAAATGGTTCGTACTCTGATTGCACCACAGTCGCTAGCAGGCTGCCACAGGGTTCAGTATTAGGCCCCACTCTGTTCAACATATTTATCAATGACCTGATAGAGGGGCTGCACAGCAAAATATCAATATTTGCAGATGACACAAAATTATACAATATAATTAATGCAACGGAGGACAATGTGCGGCTACAAACGGACCTGGATAGGCTGGGGGCTTGGGCAGGAAAATGGCAAATGAAGTTCAATGTTGAAAAATGTAAGACTATGCACATGGGCAGGAGAAATGGATGTCACCAATATTCGATTAATGGAGTACCGCTAGGAAAAAGTGATATGGAAAAGGATCTGGGGGTATTAGTGGATAGTAGACTAAACTGGAGTAACCAATGCCAGTCAGCTGCTGCAAAGGCAAATAAAGTCTTGGGGTGCACTAAAAGAGGTATAGGGGCGAAGGATGAGAAAATTATCCTCCCACTATATAAGGCACTTGTCAGGCCTCACATGGAATACTGCGTACAACTCTGGTCACCGGTGCTCAGGAAAGATGTCACAGTGCTTGAGGGGGTTCAAAGAAGGGCAACTAAACTAATACATGGAATGACGGGACTGGAATACCCAGAGAGGCTATCCAAACTGGGATTATTTACTCTAGAAAAAAGACGGCTAAGGGATGATCAAATAACTATGTATAAATACATGAGGAGACAATAGAAGGATCTCTCCCGTGATCTGTTTACACCCAGGACCATGACGGTAACAAGAGGACATCCGCTACGATTAGAGGAAAATAGGTTTCATCACCAACATAGAAGGGGATTCTTTACTGTAAGAGCAGTTAGACTGTGGAACTCTTTGCCGGAGAAAGTGGTGATGGCAAAATCCATAGAGGAGTTTAAAAGGGGACTTGATGTCTTTCTGGAGAGGATATTATAGGATATAAATCTTAGGTTAATTGTCAATGGGTATACAGGCAGGTAGGAACTATTAGGGGTTGATCCAGGGAACAGTCTGATTGCCATTAGGGAGTCGGGAAGGAATTTTTTTCCCCAAGAGGGCTATCTGGCTTCTGCCCTTGGGTTTTTTTGCCTTCCTCTGGTTCAACACAGGAGGATAGACAGGCTGGACTAGATGGACAATTGTCTTTATTCAGCCTTACATACTATGTTACTATGTTACATTGTATTCAGCAAGTCCGATATTCAGACAACCTGCTGAGCTCTGCAAACAGCTCCTGGAGGCTCATTTACATGCAAATGAAGATTATAAAGTGCTAATGAGCATTAGTGTCCATTAGCACTTTATGCAAAATGATCGCTAAAATCCTTTGAAAGATTCCTTTGCGTGTAAAAGGGCCTTTAGTGTTCTGTAGAGAACACTTTTCAGTAATCATCTCATTATCAACACAGACAGGATTACAATGAGAGCTAACACCTATATATAGATAACTAGCTGATATACCCGGCTTCGCCCGAGTTAATTTGGTACTGGTGTTTATCTCGTGTTCACATGGAAAATCTTATGAAGTCGTGGTTACTTTAGAGATACTGAGGAAAAACATATGTTCACCATTTTGCATAGTTCTCTGCGTTACCCAGGAAACACCATGTGGAGGTAACCATGCGACGTTTCCTTCATATAAAATGACATCAGGAAGTGAGAGAATTAGATTACATACATAAAATTTGGACACTAATTCTTTTGCGCTTAGAATTGAATAATTGAGTTGGGACCCATTAACTTTTCATATTTATGACACAATCAATGCTTGTGCCAAATTTCATGTTTCTATGACATTGGGAAGTGAGAGATTTAGATTATGTACGTAAAATTTGGACGCTGATTCTTTTGTGCATAGAATTGAATAATGGAGTTGGGACCCATTAGCTTTTCCTATTTATGACATAATCAATGCTCGTGCCCAATTTCACGTTTCTATGACACCGGAAAGTGAGAAAATTACATTCCGCACGTAAAATTTGGACGCTAATTCTTTTGCGCATAGAATTGAATAATGGAGTTGGGACCCATTAGCTTTTACTATTTATGACATAATCAATGCCCGTGCCAAATTTCCTGCTTCTATGACACTGGAAAGTGAAGAAATTACATTCTGCACGTAAAATTTCGACGCCAATTCTTTTGCGCTAGAATTGAATAATCAAGTTGGGACCTATTAACTTTTCCTATTTATGACATAATCAATGCTCGTGCCAAATTTCATGTTTCTATGACACCAGAAAGTGAGAAAATTAGATTACGTACGTAAAATTTGGACGCTAATTCTTTTGCGCATAGAATTGAATAATCGAGTTGGGACCCATTAGCTTTTCCTATATATGACGTAATCAATGCTCGTGCCAAATTTCCCGTTTCTATGACACCGGAAAGTGAAAAAATTACATTCCGCACGTAACATTTCGACGCCAATTCTTTTGCGCTAGAATTGAATGATCGAGTTGGGACCCATTCGCTTTTCCTATTTATGACATAATCAATGCTCGTGCCAAATTTCACGTTTCTATGACACCGGAAAGTGAGAAAATTACATTCCGCACGTAAAATTTGGATGCTAATTCTTTTGCACATAGAATTGAATAATCGAGTTGGGACCCATTAGCTTTTCCTTTTTATGACATAATCAATGCTCCTGCCAAATTTCACGTTTCTATGACATTGGGAAGTGAGAGATTTAGATTATGTACGTAAACTTTTGACGCCAATTCTTTTGCGCATAGAATTGAATAATGGAGTTGGGACCCATTAACTTTTCATATTTATGACATAATCAATGCTCGTGCCAAATTTCCCGTTTCTATGACATTGGGAAGTGAGTGATTTAGATTATGTACGTTAAATTTCGACGCCAATTCTTTTGTGCTAGAATTGAATAATCGAGTTGGGACCCAATTTCTTTTCCTATTTTGGAGATAATCTATGCTTGCGCCAAATTTCATGTTTCTATGACATTGGGAAGTTGGAGAACTTTTGGCGAGTCAGTCAGTGAGTCAGTCAGTGAGTCAGTCAGTGAGTCAGTCAGTGAGTCAGTCAGTGAGTCAGTCAGTGAGTCAGTGAGGGCTTTGAGCTTTATATATATAGACATAAGATGTACCATTCACAATAGGTGATGGTTACAACACACCTCCTCCCCTCCCTATCTGCACACAGCATGCATGAAACATGTGGATTGCATAGCTGACAATTTAGAAACATGGATAGGTAACATCTTTCTGATGTCTGTGCTGCTACCCCTGTTTCTCCGAAAATAAGACAGTGCCTTATATTAATTTTTGCTCAAAAAGATTTAACTTTTTTACATGTATAGCTGCCTGGACACTATTTAAATTGACTTTTTTAATTAACTGTCAGCAGGGCTTAAATTTGGAGTAGGGATTATAGTTTAACCCCTTACCGCTCCAGGGAGTAAGTTTACGTCCTGGGAGCAGGGTACTTCCATTGGAGATGCGCCCCCCACTGTTAACCCCTTCCCTGCCGCGATCTAAGTAGATCGCGGCAGGGAAAGAGTTCACAGAGGGAGCGCGCTCCCTCTGTGTCTTCGGACGGCTCTTGCGATGTTATTGCGAGAGCTCGGCACACTGGCATCCTGTTGCCAGTGCCTGAGATCGCTGTATAAGCTACTGCCCTGCAATGCCTTATCACAGCGATCATCAGAGCTGTGGTCAAAGTCCCCCAGGGGGACACAAATGCTGTAAAAAAAAAAAAAGATTAAAAAAATTAATTAAAAAAAATGTCAAAAAAAGTTTAAAAAACCCTTTTTTAATGCTTTTTCTCAGATTAGCATTAAAAAAAAGGTAAAAAAATTAAAATCCCCACATATTTGCTATTGTTGCGTCCGTAACAACGCGTACAATAAATTGCACATGCTTTTGACTGTGCACGGAAAAAAACATTAAAAAAACGCTAAAAACCGGAGGCAAAATGCAATAAAAGTGATCAAAAAAGTCGTATGTACCCCAAAATGGTACCAATAAAAACTACAGCTCGTCTTGCAAAAAATAAGCACTCATAGAGCTCCATACATTAAAAAATGAAAAAGTTACAGGACTTTGAATGCAGCGATTTAGAAAAAAAAAAGATTTCCAAAAAAAGGGTTTTAATTGCAGAAAAGTGGAAAAACCTAAAAAAAGATGTAAGAATTTGGGTATCGTCGTAACAGTACCGACACGCAGAAAAAAATGTATTGTGTTATTTATGCTGCATGATTAACGCTGTAAAAAAAAAAATCTATGGCAGAATTGATGCGTTTTCTCTCCCTGCTATCATAAAAAAAAAAAAAGTTTTACAATATAGTCAAATGTACCCAAAAATGACGCCGAGGAAAACTACAGTTCGCCCCGCAAAAAACAAGCCCTCATACGGCTGCGTCGACGGAAAAATAAAAAAATTATGGCATTTGATAAATGGAGAAGAAAATCCGCCAAAAATCCTTGCGTCCTTAAGCCCAAAATAGGCCATGTCATTAAGGGGTTAAGCATCCACAAAAATCATGAAAAATCATTTTGCATCCTAAAAATCCTGGAAAATCGTGCTAGGTCTTATTTTCAGGGTAGGTCTTATTTTCAGGAAACAGGGTATTAGCAACAACAATGTGTCAGCCAGCCATATCATTGTATTTTGCTGAGGTGCATGATGGGAATATGTCATCATTTCAAGTCCAAAGGATTGAGAGAGTGAGTCCACCATTGACAGGTGGAGATCACCGAAAATCTTTCAGATGTTTTCTTTAAACTCATGCATGCGTAATGGTTTAAAAATATGATGTTATGTTGCATTATTGATTCATTCGTGTGTGCAGATCTGTACCTTATATTCAGTTTTATTGTAGATGTTGGGAGAGATGACTCACATGATACATCACCAGATATGTCACATGATTCTCTTACCTGTGGTGAGTCATGGGACACCTCCCCTTAATAATGATTGGCTTTATATGACTACGTAGAAGTACATGTTGCAATACCAGTGTGCTATGAAATGCCTATGTGGTATCTGCCTGTTGTTTTTGAATTTTGTTCCTGCAGGCCTTAAAGCAACCCTACAGGCATGAACAAACAAAGAGGGCCACCCTAGCTTCTCCACATGATGCACACTTTGCATTAGTATTCATCATTAGTCTTAGACACTACACCTGCCAATGGAAAATTATAGTAGGGGCAATTGGGGCTACTGTGACGGGCCTAAGGCTCCATAGGGCCCACGCCTACGAACACTGTCCCTATAATAATCTGCTATTGCCATTCTACAGAGACCTGAGCTCTCACAATCAAGCTTCTGCCATCCCTTAGGCTTCTTTCCCCACGAGTATATATTGACCGCCGTTTCCGCATTCGGCTGATATATGCTACGTTGGGAGAGCTAAAACTAGTAAACAGGCGCACAAATCACGCATTTGTGCGCCTGTTTAAACGGCATGGGTCCCGGCGCATATATGCTGAGACTACCATACTGTCGCCCCTTTTCCCTCCCTCCCCATCATAGGCTCACCTGTCCTCTCTTCCCCGCTCGTTCTTTGCAATGGAAGAGGGCAGGGGCGGAGCTAAGTCCCGGCCTATTCAGCCTCCTCCCATTGATGGCTATGAACAAGGGGCGGGGAGAGGGCGGAGCTTAACTACGCCCATATCTCGCCCATTGTCCACAGCTGCTAAACTCGATCCCATCTGCGGCCAATGACATGGGCTCCCATAGTAGCCCGTGCAGCGGCCGACGTATTCCGGCCCGAAAGATAGTTTCAGGACTGTCTTTTGGGCCCGACATAAAAACGCCCCGCGCTATATTGGCGTGGCTGGGCGCTTTTACGTCTCAGGAATACGGCCATGTGATCTGATGCATTGAAATCTAATGCATCAGATCACAGCATATATCAGCTGGCCGTGAAAAGGGCCGGCTGATTCACACTTGTGGGAAACAAGAATTAATCTCTGAAGCTTCGGTTTCCGGTTGCATCTAGAATGGAGTTGCTCCTAGCAGGCCATCCCTGTAGCAACTCCACTCTTCACTAATGAGGTGACTAGAAAGGAGTTGCTGGTGGTTGTGAAGCCCCCCCTCATACTGTCATATCCTATCTGCCAGGAACAACTCTACTGTAGCTTTGACCCTGAAGGTTCCCGCCTTTGCGCTCCTGGTAAAGTGAAAAGGGTAGTCATTCTTCACACCCCACAGGCGCCTTCCTCTTTGACAACAGCGCAATCGCCCTCCCCCTACCTAAGGCTTCCACACTAGAAGGATCTCTTTTCTTCATCCAGATGTGCAGCACTCAGAAGGTACACCCTCAGCTGGAAGGAGCCCTATCAGATCAGATCATATTAAAGGTAAGCCATAAATCACTGCAGGAGAGGATCTTGGACAGTGATTAGTGGAATAATTGGTTCATGTCGGTATCAGCCTGATTTCACGAAAATCAGCATGAATCGAGACGTTCAATTGCGACTCCTTTTAGAGTCAATGGGAGTAAAAACCAGGTTGACTAATTTGCCCTCCAGAAGGTTGCTAATGCAGCCAAAGCACCCCAAATTGCATGGAAATATAGCCTGACATCTCAGGAATACTGTGCTCCTCCCAAAAATTAGTCAAAATAGTGTACAGTGGTGTAGAGGTCAATCATAGCACAGGGTGTCACAGAAAACAAAAGAACGCCCACATAGGGTCTCCTAGATCAAAAATTGCCCCAAGGAAGACAGCAGGGGTGGTGGGTATTAGTGTATCTTGATGCCACCAGGAAGTCCTGATGGATTCAAGTTTGACAGGGGGGTGACGCCCCCTGTACCTGATTGGCTGCAGAGATAAATAGGAAGCAGGTCCTGGCAGCCCACTAAGGTTTAAGGAGGAAAGCATACAGCATCCACCTGCGCAGGCCGGCAGCCCCAGCTGCAAGGTTTTTGCATGGCGGTTGGCCTAAAGGTGTTGTCGCAAAAAAATACCGTTGCCCCCACACCACAGCGCCGTGAAGAAACTTGCCGTCCGCCGGACTATTAAGCGCACGGGGGTGGGGGGCTTCAGCAGGGACAACACAACGGTTTTAAGCAGCTTCCCTGGAGAAGACGCAGCAGCACGGAGGCCACGGCGACATTGGACAGTGACTGACATCCGGCGGCCGCAGAGGCGCGCATTGGGGCACCAGCAAAAGGGCACTGGCATCACTTAGTTGGCATGCAGGCCCCCCACTCCAGACGTGCATTGCCACATCGGAAAGGGCCTTCCTGGGCTGCGCCACCCCAGTCAGTGTTAAAGCACAGAGCAGGGTCGGCCTCAGGGACTGCTGAGCAAGGTGAAGCAGCTTTGCCGGAGCAGTGGCCCTCTTATCCCCCAACATATGACTGTTTTACAACACACTCGGCAGCATGGAGCACACTGCACGGGGGTACAGTATAAGCCAAACCCGTCCTTCTACAGCTGCAGAACAGCAGGGAACCGACTGTGGCACCCCTGGAGGATAGGCAGCTTACAGCGGTGCAGCACATGGACCTCTCCTCAGTTGTATCACAGAGGCAACAGCGGCAGGGCTGGGGGACAGGCAGCTAACTGGCGTGTAGCATAGGGAGCGCTTCAGGTAGAAAAAGGTTTTGTGCAGCTCGTAGCACCTTCTGGTCTTGACCAAATCAGCAGCTAGGGGTGTGACAGGGGCATTCCTCCATAGAACCCCTGTCAAACCCCTAGCTTTTGGTGGCGTCAAGATACACTAATACCGGGGTAGTGCGTGTTTTAAAAGTAATATCATAAATTTTATAAGGAGAAATTCCACCAGGTGATTACAACACTCAAGCATGGGTCTTCTCCAAGGAACAATTGTAGAGCTACCAAAAAAGTTCGCTAGGCAAGACAGCAGGTGTGCTGCTTGTTTTAAAAACAATGTTAGACACTTTACAAGGAGAAATTCTGCAGGTAGAGAAACATGTTGGAAAAGACACCTGCCTTTTTTGCTCAAAGCCACCCTCCCTGTGATGCTGAGTAATGGTGGACTGGCTAGATAGTTGGTACATTGGTATCCTTTCCTCCTTCTGTGACAACAACACGTTATTTTCCCTGAGGCCCTGTAGCATCTGTTACAGCAGGTAGACAACAGGTATGGTCATACGGATCAGTGAGTCATTACGACCGACCATTTTGGTTGCTACCTTGAAGCAGGCTAAAACGATACACATGTCTTTGATCTGCATCCATTACACAGATGACAAGTGACCAATCTGTGCTAACTGCATACACTATCTCAGACTCCGTGATTGCTCTCCGCTTCTGGCTTAACCTCTGCAACATCTGTACCATGGAATTCCACTGTATAGGGACATCATACATGGCACGGTTTGGTGGTAGCCTGAACTGTCCCAGACGGGATGTGGCTAGGTGTGAATGCCAAAAGTGCAAGTACAGATTCTGGCCTTTTCCAGCCTTTTCTTCCACTCGCGGAATCCGCAATTCCTACCCACATGTCTGAGTAAAGCGTGAAAGTTCATACCTTTCAATGTCCATGTATTACCGCGTATTGACCACGCAGACGCTGATCGCGGTACCGCGATTCAAATCCATCAGTGTAAGACCGGCCTTAGTCTGGTTTTTATCATGGCCATATACTTTCCTGATTATGTAAATGTGGTTTTCTGATAAAGACTATTCTATAGTGATTGTTGAGGCTGTGATTTTTGTTCAGGCATAGTACATGTATTGTTTCAGAGCTTTTTGTTATTTTTAGTCTACTTATAGGTGTTCTACTGGCTTCAGATTGCGTGAGATCAGCCATGTGTCAGCTTGGGTCTGCAGAGCGGCCAGCAGATCTTTGGCTGTGTAACTGCGCTTCCCTAGACATATGAGTTTTAGGACAGCATTTTGGCATTTACCTTGTGCAGCGCTGTATGAAGGCCGGATTTTGCCACATACAGATATCTGTGCCAATGTGGAGGATGTTGAAAGGTGGTATAAATAAGGGCCGGAAGAGGAAGGGGGTGAGGAGCCGACAGACATAGATGAATTTCCCGCAAGTCTTGTGGGTACCATGGACCACTACTTTCGGCTGTTAAGAATATGTTATGCCCCTGGTCATGCTTGTTGGACATTGTGTCCATGGTCAGGTCTACCCTGCTACTGACAGCATTCTTCAACACCAGGGACACATCAACACTCACATGGCAGTGCAGGGCAGGGACGGCTTTTGGGGCAAAGAAGTAGCAGCTGGGCATCTGGTACTGCGGTTTAGCATCAGATTGTTGAAGGTATCTGTGTCCACTAGTTTGAATGGAAGCATTTCCATTGCATGCAGTTGTAGAATGGATGGTGCTTGTGGATGGTTGCGGAATGGAGGGCTGCTGACCTGGGACACACTGGAATATGGGGTAGGTGTCAATGTCGGTAAAGGTGGTGGTGATGGTGGCACATGTTTACCGCAGATCTTACAGATGACCACTCTCTTGTTAACGAGCTTTTAATCAGACTATCCGCTCTGTCGTCCAGTAAACACACGGGTTTTACACTCAATGATAATAGTTCAGATTCTCGTTGGATCACAGGAATCTGAATGATATTGGTCAGTGTAAATGCCGGCAGCGACTGAACGCTTCTCAGGGCATTTAAATGCTGTTGTCAGAATTGATAGCGGCATTTAAAAAGGGTTAACAGAAACGATCGGCATGAATGCTGATCGCAGCTGTTGCCAGTGGAAGTCAGCTGTCGACGATGGCTGACAACCAGCAGGTATATAGTGGGCTCGGCTCTTGAGTCCACTACATACAAACACCTGACATGTGCCACATCGGAAACGGGTTAATATATCTTTTTACTACAAAAAGGGACACAACTGTATGTCATCTGTATGCTGTTTTTGATAGATGTTTTTTTGTTTGTATAATAGTACAGGATATATGGTGCTACAGCTGTACTGGCCTGAAGTGAATGGAAAGTTCCAGAGTGTGTTTAAATGACCTATATCTGTCTTGCGCCTTTGTGATGTCCTCGGTTTGCTTGTAGTATAAATCAGCTTTATGTATATTGCATGTCTGCAGCCCCTCAAGGGTTAAGTGTCTGGGTATGTCTGGAAATGTATAATTTGTTAGTCAAGTGATCGTGAGAGATATATATATATATATAAAGCTGAAAGCCCTCACTGACTCACTGACTGAGGGCGTCCAAATTAGCGTCCAAATTTTACGTGCGGAATGTAATTTTTTCACTTTCCGGTGTCATAGAAACCGGAAATTTGGCACGAGCACTGATTATGTCATAAATAGGAAACGCTAATGGGTCCCAACTCCATTATTAATTTCTATGCGCAAAAGAATTAGTGTCCAAATTTTACGTACGGAATCTAATTTTCTCACTTCCCGATGTCATAGAAACAGGAAATTTGGCACGAGCATTGATTATGTCATAAATAGGAAAAGTTAATGTGTCCCAACTCGATTATTCAATTCTATGCGCAAAAGAATTAGCGTCCAAAATTTTACGTACGGAATCTAATTTTCTCACTTTCCGGTGTCATAGAAACGTCAAATTTGGCTCGAGCATTGATTATGTCAGCAATAGGAAAAGTTCATAGGTCCCAACTCGATTATTTAATTCTAGCGCAAAAGCATTAGCGTCCAAATTTTACGTGCGGAATGTAATTTTTTCACTTTCCGGTGTCATAGAAACGGGAAATTTGTCACGAGCATTGATTATGTCATAAATAGGAAAAGTTAATGGGTCTCAACTTGATTATTCAATTCTATGCGCAAAAGAATTAGTGTCCAAATTTTATGTACGTAATCTAATTCTCTCACTTCCTGATGTCATTTTATATAAAGTAAACGTCACATGGTTACCTCTACGTGGTGTTTCCTGGGTAACGCAGAGAATTATGCAAAATGGTGAACATATGTTTTTCCAGTATCTCTAAAGTAAGCACGACTTCATAACATTTTCCGTGTGAACACCAGATAAACACCAGTACCAAATTAACTCGGGCGAAGCCGGGTATATCAGCTAGTATATATATATGTTTGCAAGGTGAGAGTGAGGAGATTTGAGTTGCAAGGTGTATGGTAGCTAGTTAGGAAGGAGAGAAAGCAAGAGGAGAGTCGGCCTGCACACAGACACCTTCAGTCTGGGTGTGGAGAAGATGGAGCAGGTCGAGAGATTGCTGGATGTTCTGCCTCTGTGGATAATCTAAAGCAGGGGTTCCCCACTGCAGTCCTCAGGGACCACCAACAGCTCATGTCTTCAGGATATCTTATGGTAAAAACACCTGTGGCAATGTCTGAGGCACCGACAATAATTACATCACCTGTGCAACACTGAAGAAATCCTGAAAACATGACCTGTTGGCGGTCCCTGAGGACTGGAGTGGGGAACACTGATCTAAAGCGTCCTTAGTGTGGATGATGGGTACTGAGAGAGAAGGAGTCGTTCGCATGCAAGTCTTCAGTGAGTTATTGTGCGCAAGCCAGTGTTGAGAGCATTGATTCCGGGAGATAAAGCAAGACACAGATAACTGGGACTCTGGACTTTGTATGGATGCCCTGTGTACTTCCACTTCTGCTTTGCCAAATTCTACCATTGGATTGTATTCTGTGTTGTTCAGTAAAGTGGACATCTTCGACCATTTTCGGTGTGTCCAAAAAAAAATTACTTTGTGTGGGCTCTGTTTATTCCAAAGAAGAGTCGCACCAAAAGAAAGGAACGGTGGCATCACTTGTGACAACTAAAGACTTTCTGGTAACTTTGCCCGGTTACCATCCCTGTCTATTTTCCTGTGACCTCATCCTGTGGCAACGTGGACGGGTCCATGCTACCCGGAACTGGGGAGGGAACGATAGAGCCACTGTGACAAGTGACCATCTCTACCCCTGCTGTCTCCTCAGCTGTGAGCCTGCTCTGCGGACTCTGCACAGCTACATGGCAACTCTTGGCCACAACTTTGGCCGCATGGCCAAAAATCTCTGTGTAGCTCTGTGTTCTTACAGTGTTACTGAAATCATTTGGTTGACAGCGAAACTCGAAAGTTGTTGCAATCCACAGGTCACAAAAAATTCAGCAAGTTTGGATTTTTTGTGATGTGTGGGTTTAGGTAATTGGTGAGTTGCACTGTGACCCCATTGATCGCAGTGAGAATGTAAGATCGCAGAGCAGTACAGCAATCTTTGGTCGTACAACCTCTGTCATGATCAAAAATTCAGTGTAGCTCTAGTCTAATTCTTAGGCCTCATTCACATGGACGATTTTGCGCAGTTATATGCTCTAAGAAATCGTGACTAATGGAACCAATGGTTTCCTATGGAAACGTTCAGATGAATGATTTTAAGCTGCACAAAAAAAAATTGCAATGAAAAACAAAGGACATCAGCGACTGAACTTAGCAAACAAATTCCTTGCTATGTGAAAAAATAAGTCTTGACCTATCTTTTGGCAGAAAATCGCTGACTATGTGGAAGACTATGTGGGACCGCCGGCAAAGGAAGATGAAGGGATTCCCCAACAGCGAGGATAGGGGGAGATGTAGGGGTTCCCACGCTGGGGAGTTGGAGCGATTCTCTGCTGAAATGAAGGGAGTTCCCGGCAACACCCAGCTCCCGATTGGCTGCTGTTTATATACTGAACAATTATCGTTCAGCTCATCTTTCATCATTTAGGCTGCCTAAACGATGAAAGATGAGCTGAATGATAATCGTTCAGTGTAAACAGCAGCCGTTCAGTATTGAACGGCCACTGTGTTATGTCAAGGGAAAGGGGCCGCGGAGAGCAAGGAGAGAAATCTCCAGCTGACCCGCTGCGAGCCAATGATACTCGCTCCTGTGCAACAGCATGGGAGCTAGTAAGTGCATGGACGAGTGTTGGACATCGTTTGCCCGACATTCGTCCCATGTCAATGGGCCTTAAAGCATATCTCTAAATGCTATTAACTACACCACAGGCAAGATGCCCGCCCCCACAGTTATGTACAGACAATAGAATGAAATAAATCTACAATCAGAAAATAAAAACAGATTAGAAAAATGGAAAAAGTTTCACTATCTGGTTTTAATTCCCTTCAATCTCATCCAGATTCTACTTTGGCTGTTATATTGAGCTGTTGTGACTTCAGTATCCTATTCCCTGATGGAAACAGAAAGACAAAACTAGTCGGGCACAGTCCTGAAGTTTTCTATCTACTAGAACTATTGACATGCTAAGTGACAAAAAGTTTTGTATGTGAACATTAAATGAACGCTATAAAAATGATCCCCAAAAAACAATCCTCCAAAATTGCACCAGTGCTGTTTATCGTTCATTCCACAATTTTCATACGTTTCTCAGTACATTTTATTGTACATTAAATTGTGTTATAAAAAACAACTCAATCTGCAATAAGCAAACCATCATACGGCTATATCAGCAAAAAGATGAAAACGTTATAGCTCCTGAAATGTGGGGATGAAAGAATGAAATGGTGTTGGCAAAGCAGGCTGCGGTAGGAAGGAGTTAATACCTTGTAAGGACGTAGATGTTGATGCTGCCATACTGTACCTTCTTACCAAAGGTGTGAACTGAACTGTTACCAATTTTTAGCATTACTTATGTTGTGGACTGCCACATAAGCAGAAAGTGTACACCAATAATCCGCATACCCCATATGAGCTCCATGAGAACATTACAAACACTATCTGCAGCATCATTGTTGAAGAGCTGTAGGCAGTATCAACCAACATGTTGCAACATACCCACAGGTGCACAGAAGTAAACAGGGACAACTTTCAGCATTTGCTGTAACTTTTGGTAAATTTACAAAGTTTTTGAAAAAAACATCCATTTGCTCATTCTTTCTGTTGCAGTATTGTTGGAGGTGGGATTACTGAATTTGGAGATTGCACATTAGGAGTTCATGACTGATTGTTCTTAGCATCATGTTCAATATTAATATCATCTGCTGTCTATACTGTGAAGCCTTTCCTTTCCTTCTTTGTAGTTTGTAACCTGACTAGTAAAAAAGTATATTACCCGACTGAAAGTATCTTAGTTTGTTATCTCTAAGATGCTGACGTGTAAGTGAGCCGTTCTCTCACAGACTCTAGTTTAGCTGAGTTTATGCTCCGTACATTCCAAGTTCTGGTTGTGATTCTGTTATTGCAGCGTTGGGTTCTTTTTTTCTTGGATGCCAACATCAGCAGGCAGATGACTGGATTCTGTTCCAACCTTGTCATGCACTCCAGCTGTGCTTTAATAAATCAGCTCTTCCATAGTAATCTTTACAGAGCCTTTTAAACTCCGGGACCCATCTAGCATGTTATGGTCATTTATTAATACTTTACATTAATGGTTAAAGGCATTGTCCAGTTGTAAACTAAAGATGACCTATCCTCAAGATAGGACATCAATAGTAGATCGGCAGAAATTAATTGCCAGGGGCTCTCACTGGTGTGTTTATGCACTGAGCTGATTACTGCATGAAGCATACAGCTCCATTCTTATTGCAGTTGCCAGGCTTGGTATTACAGGTATTGAAATGAATAGTAACTTGGATGCAATACCAAAACTGGCCACTGCAGTGGGAGCAGAGCTGTGTACTTCCTGCAGAAATCAGCTCAATTCAAGCGTACATAGGCCTGATGAACAACTCATCAGTAAGGTTTCTGTGTGACAGATCCCTGCTGATCTACTATTGATTTCCTATCCTGAGGATAGGCCATCAATAGTTTATAACTAGAAAACCCTTTAAGGCTTTGGTTGGTTTCAAATGTAAACTATGATATGGTGACGAATCTGCTTTCCATCAAATCCAAATTAACACTAACAGACCCCATTGATTTAATGTCAGGATTAAATGGGGTTTCGCTTTCTCTGACAACAAGAATAGTGCTGCGGACTGCTATTCTTGCTATAAAAATGATGGCATGTGTGATGGGGCCTCTCAACACATTAGTGAATAGTCTTAGAGTTACCTTCTTCTGCACAGTTTAAAGCGTTAGCCTAGACAGAGAATGTTGCATTTCTTTCAGGGAATTTTTGTCTTAAAGAGCCCACACCCTTACAAATATATACACCGAATAGCAACTTTATTAGCGACACCTACTCTTTTACGATTGGAGCTTCCCCGTATGGAAATTAGACTGTGACCCCGGAGTGCAGAATAAAATCAAGTTTAACGTGGATCAGCTGGAGTGTGAATCCACATTAGGAATGGAAAATCAAACGATCTGAGCCACTTCTGATGAGGCCTGAGCGTTGGTTCTAGCCTAACTGCAGCCAGGATTTCAAACACTGCCAACCTTGTGGGTTTTTTGTGCAATGGTGAGGAAAGTATACAGAGAATGGTGTGATCAGGAAAAAACATCCAGCGAAAAGGGATCTTACGGGTGTCGACAGCTTATTGATAAAATCAGTCAGAAGAGGATGTTAAGAGTCATTCTGATGAAAAGGAGGTGAACATTCAAACAAATTGCAGCTGAATACAATGCTGATGCTCCAACTAACATGTCCAAAGGCACAACTCATTATTCTTTAGCACAATATTGATCACCATTGCTGTCCAAGGGCTCATACCCACTGACGTTTTTTTCTCCACTGCGCTGCGAGAGTAAAGAAAAAGTCTCGCAGCACAGTGCGAGAAAAAAAATGGCATCACGCCGGGATATCGCCAGTGTTTTCAATGGGGCCAGCGGCAGCAGCGCTAGCCCCATTCAAAAGAAATGGAAAATGCCGCGGACTTCTGCCACAGCTGTGACAGCTGTGACAGCTGTGGCAGAAGTCCGTGGGATGCTATCCCATTGCTTTCAATGGGATCGGCACTGCTGCCGACACCATTGAAAGCAGTGCTTTCTGGCAAGCCCCGCAGTATGATTATCGGGGAAGAGCTTGAAATATAAGCCCTTCCCCGATAATCATCAATAAGTGGTTAAAAAATTTTTTTTAAATTACTCACCTCTCCGCCGCTCAGACGCGTACTCCGGCTGGCTCCCCGGCACTGCTGTCCAGCACTTTCAGCACTGAAAGGGCTGTGCTGATTGGCTAAGGGCTCAGCCAATAGCAGCTAGTGCTTAGCTATTGGCTGAGCGCTCAGCCAATGACAGATAGCCCTTAGCCATTCATGAAAAGCTAAGATAGTGCGGGGTCCCCGCGGGGATGAAGGAAACTCCTGCCACAGCTGTCACAGCTGTGGCAGAAGTCCGTACTATTCTCCCTATGTTTTCGATGGGGCTAGCGCTGCTGCCGCTGGCCCCATTGAAAACACTGGCGGTATGCTGGTTGTATTTCGGCGTCTTTCTTGCGCTGCAAGGCGAGAGTTTTCACGTGCTCTCGCAATGCAAGAAAGAAAATATCGCCAGTGGGTGTCCACCCTAAGAGAAACAAAAAGTAAGACTCCAGCTAAAAAACAATAGTGCAAAAACTGGATCAGTGAAAAAACATCACCTAGTCTGATGAATCTAAATTCCTGCTGCACCATGCTGATGGGAGAGTCATAATTTGGAACAAGCAGCATGAATCGATGAACCCTTCCTATCAAGTGTCAACTGTTCAGGCTGGCGGAGGTGGAGTAATGGTATAGGGAATGTTTTTGGCACAACCTGGGTCCTCTGGACCTTCTTTGTCCTTCAAAGGCAATTCATAGTTGCGTCCATCCATAAGTAGCAACACGCTGCTACATGGATGCCTCTAATAAACTGGTCTTTTAATTTACTAGGAAATTCATCAATAAAGAATTTTGAACCTATTCAGATTTTTAAAAAATTAAGTGTTCATTCATTTTAACATGTAGAATTTTATCTAAGCCTGCTATTCACTTGCTAGTTTAGTTCCCTAGCTGTGAAGCCTTTGTATGGTAAATGTATAAAGTGCTTTGTGCTCTGTTGGCACGATATAAATAAACATATATATTATGTACATTAAGCCTAACCATCACTCATACACACGAGTCGCAGGCTATAATCACAGTCCACACCCTATCATTTTCTATAATAACAATTTTTCTTCGTGCTGAAAGTGAAAGGTGTTAAAAGAAAATGGTTAATTAAAGAGGCCAATCAGCCCAGTGGTTGCTTTTATGTTAATTTATTATACTTTTCCTTTTTTATAGTCATTTTGACTACATATTTTTGGTATTTATACAGAGGAGATGATTTCAAGGGCGTTAATTACAAACCTATTTTGCAAATATAGATTTCAACCTTAACACATTCTCCTCAACCAACAGTTCTAATTTCAATCATCACATCTGATCATCTGAAAGTGTAAATACGTACAGGCGATTTGTTTCAATTGTCAAATGTTAAGATCGCTATCTAAGACTAAAAATAAATACATGTTTGAAAAGGGTGAAACTACTGTGTTTAACCCCTAAATGGCGCAGCCCTTTTTTTTTCCATTTTCGTTTTTTCCTCCCCCCTTTTAAAAAATCGTAACTCCTTTATTTATCCATCGACGTCGCTGTATGAGGGCTTGTTTTTTTGCCGGACGAGTTGTATTTTTCAATGGCGCTATTTAATTTACCATATACTCGTATTGTTGTGGAAATCTTTTTTAAAATTCTAAGTGAGGTAAAATGATAAAAAAAAAAAATATTTTCTGCCACTAACTTCTGCACACAATAACGTTTTTATTTTTCCATTGCCACGGTTTTCCAAAAACTCATTTTTTTCAGGACGTCCTGTAGTTTGCATTGGTACCATTTTGGCATACATAGGGCTTTTTAATTGCTTTTTATTGTATTCTTTCTTGGAGACATGATGACCAAAAAAGCGCATTTCTGGTGTTCTTTATTTTTTTTTCCGGATGATGTTCATCGTGCAGGGTAAATAATGCATTACTTTGATACTAAATATGTATTTTTGTTTTATTACGGTATTTCCTTTATTTAAAACTTTATGATGTAGTGCTACAGCATTACATCATACTGTGATCGAGCAGGCAGTCTATCAAGCCACCCGACAGGGATGGCTTGATAGGCATTCCGCCAAGAAAGCCCTGGGGCCTTTCAGAAGGCCCATAGCTGCAATGACACTCGCAAGGCTCCCTGCGATCTCATCGCGGGGGTGGGGGGTGTACGGGACTTCCGAACATCGTTTTGGGGATTTAAATGCCGATGTCAGAATTGTCCGCAGCATTTAAAGGGTTTACAGCTCCGATCAGTCGCGTGGCTGATTGGAGCTGTTGCCGCCAGGAGTCAGCTGTAATAAACAGCCGGCGCATGCACTGTATGAAGAGAGATTGCCCCACGATCTCTCTTCATACATACCCTGACGCTGCAGGATGTAAATGCACGTCATATAGCGGAAAGGGGTATGTGGTTACTTGAAGGTCTGTCATTGTAAACATACATTCGATTTATTTTAAGGCCAGCAACTAATAGGCATGTACTGTGTGGAATTGTATAAAGGCAACCTTAGTCTGAGCTTCGTTGAAAGTGATCTTCTAATGCAATTCTGTGATTGATATGTCAGTAGATTATGTTTTGATGAATTTCCTAAGCTCCCAGGCCAAGTAAAAGGAAAAAATAATATCACTGGGGAAAATGTTGCTTCATGAATATCAGTGTGTGATGGTCATAGAGAATTCAGCACCTTTTCCTTAAAGAATACCTGCACTTTCACTTTGGTGCGTTTCTGCTCTGTCGACCATTTTTGGCTTCTTCCAGTAGCTGAAGATGGCCCCATATAGCACTATAAGGACTATATAGAGCTGTCTTTAGTTGCCTGAAGGAGCCAAAAACATCCGAAATGCTCCTAAGTAAAAGTGCAGATACTCTATAAAGTGTACTAGCACTACCAGATAACTTTTCAGAAAAGGCTGTTGTGTGTACATGAGCAGTGACACAATTTCTGACCATTATATAACTTGTATCCTGCTTTATCAACAGCTTTTTCCTGTGCAGAGTAACCTGACACTGAAAAAGGGATACATCAAGACTGGCATACATTGAAAGGAGTTACTGTACTCCATAATCAAATGTTTTCTTCTCTCCACCTATCTAAATTGTTGCCCCTATGTTTTAGTATTATAGTAGTCCCTTTCATTATATCATCAACATCAGGTTGGCGAGGATCCGCCACTCAAGATCCCCGTCAATCAGCTAATCATCCAGCCCACTATCAGTGCAGCTGGACCGAACATCCACATCGGTGGTCAGAGTCAGAAGTGTAATAGGCAGCTTTGCTCCCATTAAAATCGATGGGAGTGAAGACATCTATTACACTTCCGCCCCTGACAGCAGTCAGAAAATCAGCTGATCAGTGGGGGTCCTGAGCGGCATATCCCTGCAAATCTGCTGTCGATGACCTAACCTTAGGATAGATCATCAATAGTACAAAGTGACAAAACCCCATTAAAGTAAGAGTAACCTGACATTGAGAAAGAGATACATTGAGAGGAGGCACTCTTTGCCTGTTTAAATTGTTTCTCATGGGTTTTAGTATTACAGTAGTTCCCTCCATTATATCTATTATATCTGGATATTGATTGGTGCCACTTCTCTTCACCCACTTTCTCAAGTGCTCCATCACAAACCCACATAATTCAGTTCATGCCTGATTTTTGACAGAAGTTGCACAGGTTAAAAAGACTTCTCTAACATTGAGCCAAGTTTGCGCAAAAAATTGTGACATCCAATAAAAAAAGAAGGCAAGTACGTTGGGTGTGGTCAAGCTATAAATGTACTTTTAGATTCATATGTCATAAGTAAAAGGAAAAAAATGTACCTTGGTAGCACAAATCCAAGGCTGCTCTTAGGAGTCGTAAAAATCAACTTTTGGACTAATCCAGATTTATTAAGAGGTGAGCATTTTTAATAGGCTAGGTGAAGTTCTCCACAGCTACCCTCTACAATTTTATTGGTGCTAAGTACGTCATAATTATTATTAAATGTGGGCCAACATAAGCACATGAAAACGTACAAAGGAACCTTATGCCCAAACTTCTCTTAAAGCAATGATCTGAGACAAGCAAAAAGGATCTATCTGGTGATGAAGAAATCACCCCTACCACACATTGGT
The DNA here is from genome assembly GCF_035609145.1 of Eleutherodactylus coqui. Lineage (NCBI taxonomy): Eukaryota > Metazoa > Chordata > Amphibia > Anura > Eleutherodactylidae > Eleutherodactylus > Eleutherodactylus coqui. The sequence goes on along the minus strand of NC_089837.1, from coordinate 438,971,385 downwards.
GGCTCTCATTAATGCTTTTACCAGTGCCTCGGGGTCTCTAGTTTTACCCTCCCCTCATTCAAAGTTATTAGATAAATTTTATAGCATAAGGCTGGGCAATTTGGAAAGTATGACGAAGTCCTGAGTCAAGATAAGTGATTTCCCACATGGCTGAATCATTTACCAAAACGTCTTCCACAAAAACCTTCATACTCAGAACGCTGTTAATTTTTGTATAAAAACTTAGAACCAAAAGAAATGAATCTCCATCTCTTTTGTGCCAATTCTAGTTACCCATTAAGCTTCACATTTGAAACTTTTATGTATATGTTTTAAGAATGGTTACATAGATCTGTAGGTCCATTACATTGCCTTCGCCATCTACATGAAAAGTTATCAATACTTCACATTATATTTGCTGTACTGATCTATCTTGCAAGATTATTGGCCACTGCTGCTTTTTGTTGGTTGCTAATGAAATCATTTCATGCTTTCCATGTAGAAATTCACCATAGAAATCTTTATGCAGAGACTGCATAGGAAGCAAATAATGAGAACTCTGAGTTCAACAGCCATAAGGTTAAGATGAGAGGGCATTTACATATAGGTTATGACTAATGGGCCATACTCATCAATACCTGATGACTGGATACTTATTCAGATGACAGCTTTCTCTCCATTGCCTAGTTTTCACCCAAGAATGGTTAGAGAAGGGTATAATGCCCACTCTGCAAGTCCTACATGCCCTATTCTGGGGTGCAGATGTTGAAGGCCCACTGGAACAGGGTCCTTCGCCTAAGCAGGCTGGGAAGTCAGAAAATTGGACAAGCGGAACAGGAAGACAGTAAAAGACCATCTGGAACTAGAGAGGAAAAGGAACTAGGAACAGATACAAAAAATCCAGTGAAGAGCCTTGGACAGACATCCTGCTCTCCCTATTTTCTGCAGTAAGTTGTTATTCATATCATTATTGTGTTGTTCTTATGTTATATTGATGCTGTGATATTAAGGAATAGTCATGGGAAGGGTTTTGGCTGTGAATGGGTCCCGAAAGAAAAGAGCCTAAGACCAATGTGTAGGATATATGAGAGCAAGGTGTGCTGCAAGTTAAATGTGGTAGAGATTTCCACTCTGGTGAAGACTGGGTTGTACACTGGACTCTCTTCGAGAGAGTTATGCTTTCTCTCAGGAAAGACCGCTTCTAGTTTAGTCATGGGACTACTGAAGGCTGACTTTTGCAATACTTCTACTTTGTGACATCAACACACTGGTGAGAGACTTTCTACTACCTGTTTTTCCCGCTGTGTTAAAACTGCTGAGTTGTACTGATAACACACTGTAAGGAACCTGCACATTCTGTTATCCTTGTTAGGAAATAAGTTTGGAACATGTCATTTTGGAGTGAGGATAATGTGTTCCTGGCTTATCCACTCCATTATTACATTTCTGCATGTATCATATGTTGGAGATCACTGGCAGAATACAACATCTCAGTTATACCCTTGCCCTATAGGTTGGTGCCCCTACTACCATTCACTAGTGCCCAGCCCACTTAGTTCTACAGAAGAGAAACAACAGTGAGTGTGTGGAGAGAGAATGATACATCAAGTCTTTGTTGAAGGAAGAGAGAACCACAGCCACCACCACCGATAAGTGTGTTGCCTTAGTACTTTAGATATGAACTCGTCAAGCTTTATTACAAGTAAATGTTAATTAAAACTACTCTCCTGTCCACTAGACTATCATTTGGGGTTGCACTTCATACAACACCACAGCCAGGTGACAGTAGAGTCTGATTCACCTCCACTTTACGCAACAGTATTCATTGGTTGGCATAAAGACTAAAAGTGACCATTACTCTGCCTACCATAATTGTGATCCTCATTTCCAGATATTACATCTTTATGTACAAAACTATTTGCACCTGAAACTGACATTAGCAATGAGAAGGTGAAGTACTGCAGTAATTCATGTCTTGTCCTACTCTGTTCATATTGAAATGAATGGGGTATGTAGCAAGTGAATAAAGCTAATAAGCAGGGAGCAGGAAAACAGCGACCTTAGTAGGTGGTACAAAGACTCTGAGTGACCATGACTTTACCCACCTAATTACGGTCTCCATTCCTTGGTACTATAACTTTATCTACATAACTGTTTGCACATGAAACTTACATTAGCAGGGAGAAAGTAAAGGACGGCAGTAAAACAATTATTGTTCTACCCTGTTCATATTGAAATGAATGATACATCAGGTATAGCACATACCACTGCAGTGCCTGCCAAACTTTCTTGTCTTCTTACATGATAAGTACAAGTAATATACAGCATTTGTTGTTACCCAACTTTATATGTGGTTTTATCCTCAGGTATAGTAAGCCGTGAATGGATTTCAAAGGTAAACCTATATTTTAAGTACTTAGAGCATACATTAGTATACACTTGTATAAGCTTCATAAAACTGACATAATCAATTATTTGACAGAAATGAACAATAAGCATCATGAAGTAACTAAATCCAGGCTTTATTTTTCTTCTACGCCTGTGGCAGTTAAATATGGTGATTTCAGATTATCTAGGATGATATTTATTTCATTGCATAGTGAGTGATCACCAGGGAGTGGAACCAGAGCTTTATTCCATGTGCTTGTTTATACAGATGTTTTCTCAGTTTCCGGGACTGCCAACAGTTGCCAAAAATGGGTTTCTTTATAACTGGTGTTCTTTCTGTCTATCATGACATTGTAACCTGTGTTTACATCAAGCCAAGCATAGACTAACCTTGGCTATGCGTCAGTCATATAAATTCCAGTATAGTAGATCTTGTGGTTTAGTACTAAATGGAAGTTCCTAACTTGTTATCAATGTTTCTACGGTTCTGTAATAGTTAATAGTTTGGATCTTCCAAGATATCTTAATATGAAGCTTAATTTGTCCACTTTGTTGCCAATGATTTTATTGCAGTTTTGGGCATTGGTGTACCTTGCTATGTTCCAGAATATGATACAATTCAGTTTTTATAGCACAAATTAGTATAACATGCAAGCTGACTAACAAAGTATCAGGATCAGGCAAAGAAAAGAAGCATTGTAATAGGTCTTTGTAATGTAATATATTTGGAAGGTTTACACTTCTACATCCTGAATTGATTGGTTTGTGTGCGCACCACTGGCCAGGCGGTGTTTTTCCACTGCTCTGTGATCCAATTTTTACACTCTTTTGCCCACTGGAGTCTTTTCTTTCTGTTTCTCTTAGATAGCAATGGTGATGGTGTTATAGCCCATCCATGCTAAGGAATGAAGAATTATGCATTTGGACATGGTAGTTGGAGCACCAGCATTGCATTCACTGCTATTTCCTAGATTGTGCACTGCTTGTTTGCCAGAACAATTCTTGACATCCTCCTCTGAACCTTCAATAACTTGTTTACATCCACTGGATCCCCTTTCACTGGATGTTTTTTTTTTATACTTATGTTTTATTTGAGATTTTCAGGTTTTACAACAAAGTGGTAGACATTTTACAGAGTAATGGTACAGTCATATGCATATATTATAATCATAGTCTACAAGGAAATAGAATTGACTGAGGGGATACATTCCAATGAGCCTTCTACATGGTGCTCTCCTGTAGTATTCCAGCTCAATCTTAACTTTAAACTGTTAGTTAAGAGAAATAGCATATGAAATAATCGGCCTGGCCAGGGCCCAACTTGGTTTTATAGAAGGGGTTGAAGGGGTATGGGGGGTAGGTTACGAGGGGAGGTCGTGGAGGGGTGTGTGTCTGAGACAGCTTGGGAGTTTCCCATGGGGTGGATGCTACCGCCTTTCACTGGATGTTTTAACCTCGATCGCGCCATTCTCTGTATACTCTCCACACCACTGCATGAAAAAAACTCACAAGGTTGGCTGTGTATGATATCCTGGCCCGGCTAGTCTAGTACCGATGACCAGACATCGTTGGAAGTTGCTCAGCTCAAGTTTTCCAATTCTAATTTGGATTTACACTGTAACTGATCCACACAAAACTTGTCACTTGATTTTATGTCGCACAGCAGGGTCACACATGGATTGTTCTGCATTACTGGTGCATCTTGTCTCCACCGGAAAAATGGGTGAAGACAAGCTGCATGCCCACAAACAACACCCATAACATGATTGGCTGGCCAGGAGAATGGGTGGGCATTATCTGCCCTCCCGCCTCATGTCACTGCTGCCGTCCCTGCTGTGAGTATATCCCAGCGGCAGCTTCCCTGGATCCCGGCTCCGCACCTTTCATTGATGCTGGGCCTGTTGTGACTCTCCCTGGCTGCAGTCTTCCAGCTCCTGCTGTGAGTATCCCCAGCGGTAGTCTCCCTGCGTCGCAACTACGCACCTTTCATTGATGCCGCACCTGCTGTGCCTCTCCCCAGCGGCAGCATCCCAGCTCCGCAACCCCGCAGCTCTGATTGCTGGTGGCCCTGCTTTGCCTCTCCCCGCCGCCAGTGTCCCAGTTCTGCAGCATGCTGCTGGTTCGTTGGCTCCTCCTGGTTTGCACGCCGCCAGTGACTGTGAGGGAGGTAGCAGCGCGGCAGCCGGTAGCATACTGACACCGCTGCAGACTGTGATGGCGGGGGATATTGCTGGCAGGCCGGGAGTGAGACTCAGACGCCGGACTGCACTGCCCATGGCACCTTCAGGAGTACAGATGGCCAGCCAACAACATTACCGCTGCAGTACTAGCAATACTAATCCTGTGGCTGAGGTACAGTGGCAGCTACCGATCACGCTGTCTTGTGCTCGGCCCAGACCGCTGTGTCTTCCAGACACAGCAATCCATGTGTGGGTGCAGAACAGTTCTGCAGACAGGACAACAGTAGCCAATTGGAATCTAGGGGCCTGACACGGGGCGTAAACACCTGCAAAACCCAGTCAGCCTTTAGTTGCCGGAGGAGACAAGATACACCAGTACCTGTTCTGTACAGGAAAGCTCCAATCGTGAAAGGATCGGTGTCTCTAATAAAGTGGATTTTCGGTGTACATAAGATATTAAAATGTTAATGGAAATCTGTCATCGCAAACTGCCATCTCACATGGAGGTCGGGATCTGTATATGTCACAAGTAGAGGTGTAGTGATGCAGAATTCAGGATTCGAGGAGCAGATGGAGTAACCAAAGTCTACAATATTTATTTTAAAACATAGAAATGAAAATAAATAGGGTTAGTTGGTAATTAAGCAATTAAACTTTTACCTTGTCACGAGCTACAGCTAACTAGATCCTAGGAATAATACCTTGTACACAATACAAAATAACAGTAAGACTTTAAGAACAATATCAATAATACTTTGTGACTATCAGTCTCATTTCGCTGAATTACAGTTCACAGCATGTAGCACACAGTTCTCTTTAGGAGTAAGACTCTACTAGTATCAATACAGTATAATGGAAGTATGGTGGTCAACCTCCAGGTTCCATCCCCTAAAACAGCATCTCCATGTGTAACCACACGCAACAGAAATCTGGCAAATAGTCCAAGTCTTCCTCTATAATCTATGACCCTACGACAGGCCTGTGGTCTACTAGGTCCCAAGCCACATAGCGCCAACCTCTTCTCTGCCTGTGCCGTGCCCACAGTTCTCCAGCAGCACTTCCACTCCCCAACACGGTCCCTTCACTTTCTGTCATGGCACAACCAAAATTTTCCTATATGGTGGTCAAAGTTTGCACAAATTTCTGGTGTAAAATATACATAAACCTGTTGGCCGGTCAATTGGCCCTGTACATTGACAGGGCATATGAGAAGGAGATTGTCTCACAGTAATTGGTTGCCAGGGAGAGATTGTTTCTATTCATTAACAGTCATCCTTGGTCTTGGAAAGGGTGGGGATTGAAAACTCAAAGGCGCTTATTTATCATTGCTGGATGCCAGAATTCTGGGATCCAAAGGTTGCAATTTTTGTGCACACACCAAAACTGCAACTTTTAGGGTTTTTATGCTGTGCCTCACCACTATTTCAAATTGTGGGTGGAGCTCTGATTTAGGGGGCATGGCCATGTGCAGCCCATGGCTTTTACTAATCTATGCTAGAAACTGGTGAAGATAATAGTAAAAACATACTTCAGCTCCTAGCTGGTATAGGTTTTCATCTGGTGCATGGAAGTGTCATCACGTGAGACACATGTATTAAGAGGATCTTAATACATTTGTTGCTCATAGATGCAAGTGGCATTTCATCTTCCGGTCTATGTAAATAAGCCCTAAGGTATTTTAGAAAGTTGCTTAACCCTTTCCAATCCACTGTCTGACGTCTAAAGACATTCTGATTGGAGGCTGTACAGCTCCGATGTTGGAAGACGTCCGGCAGGGTATTCTTACTGTATTATACTGGCCGCTCTGTTGTCGGGGGGCCTCTCCAGCATGCCTCATACCAAGGTACTGGCTCTAGCCAGCAGATGGCGCCATTGTATAGTAGCAGAAAGAGAAAGCCCCCTAGGAAATCCTGAATCCAAAATTGGATTGCAAAGGGTTAACTTTGTCTTCATAAAGAAAAGATGAGTGCATGCAGATACACAAATCAGATATGGTTTAATGCCATTGTAATGCCAGCTATTGGAAGGCAGCTTACCTTTAAGATAATGTCACACCTACTAACAAGCCATGTAACATGACTAGGGATATAAGTCAAGCCTAAGTCTTCTTCATAAGGAAAAAACACCCATGTGTCTGTTTCAGGGTTCTTGCTCAACATCAGAGTACAGTAGGGCACTGGTTGGCTGGGTGAGAGATCTGTGACTTGGGTTAGAAAAGGTACTATTTCTCTTTCCTGACCCACATCACAGGCTTATCACCCAGCCACCAATCAGGACCCTGCTGTGCAGTGATGGGGCAAAAACCCCAAACAGCTGTCTGTACTTGGTTATCTTTTCCTATGGAGTTTTGGTGTATATCCTTAGTCATCTTTCAATGCCTGTTAGAAGGTTGACTTACAGGGAAGCTGCCTTGCAAAAGGTGGCACTGCATATGCATTATACAATCTCTTATTTGTATACTAAATTTCCCAAGAGCACTGCGTGGGCTCCATAATCCGATAATCCTACTTGATGCTCTCCACAAGGAGAAACAGTCCCGCTTGTTACCCATGTAGCTATAGACATAATTAGTGTGTATGAAAGCTACACCTCCTGAACGCTGGGTTTTAGAAGGCATTTTGTAGCTATGGCTTTGCTTGGGTCTGTTCTCAGCAGCAAACTTACATTTTTATGCATTTTTTTAAAACAAAGCTGAATTTTTCATGCCAGTTTCCTGATAGCTTTTCCTCCCTTCTCAAGTTTAAAGATGCAACAAATTTGTGGCATATGTCACACAGTGTTAATAAAGTTGTCACATCTTTAAATATGTCTAGAGATGTATGGTTACTTTGTACGCCACCCACCTCCTGGAATGAGATTGCAACGCATTTAGTGTACAAATGTCTGTTAAAAAACCTTATTCCACGTAAATGCTCCCCCCTTTTCTAAAAAATCTTTGATAAGTACAGTAAAAGGCGTAACATCTGTTCTTTTTGGTGCAAATCAATTAGAAATCTGTCTAAATTGATTTGCACAAGAAAGACCAACTTAACCCGGAATTCTGCCCCAATCCAGTAATAATGCGTCCCCGTCATGTCTGACAAGAATTTTACACAGACTACCGGGACTAGGTTGGAACAGTGAGATGGGAAACACATCAGAGCAACTGACATAGAAAGGGGTGGTCCAAAAATGGTTGTACCTGCCTAACAAGTGGAGCACCTTCCCCGAAAGGGGCAACCCCACAACAGGAACCTAGGGCTTCCCTGAAAAGCCCTAGATGGAGTAAGGGAGTAAGACAAACCCCAGGAACAGACGGATTGAAACAAATCCAGGAATACAAGGAACACCTCACACACACAGAAGGTGCAGAACAGAAAAAATATAGAAAGCAACACAAACTGACACAGAGTAAAACTCCCCACATGCACACACCTCAATGACCAAATGCACTGACTCACAATACCAGAATGCAAGAAGTATAACCAGCACCAGTTTATATTGCTGAAGAAAGTTATTAACTGACTGGCTGGGCTGTCAATTACTCCAGTCCAGTCAGCCAATTAATTAATTAAAAGCAAGAGGCTGTTCATCTGGGCCAACAAATGTTCTAGGATTAGACACACTATAATGTACTACCATCAAGGAATGAAAGGCCTCTCAGTGCCCAATTTAGTCAAATACTACAAATCAGCAAGACTGGCCCAATGAGTTATATGCCTGGGGAGCACAAATAGCCCGCTCTGGGTGGACATTGAGAAAAGACGTATATATCCGCACCTGATTCCGTCCTTAACCTGGTCCATGGATACTCTTCCCCCAGGATTGCCTCAGATGAGCCCCCTTTCATATTACTCACTTTTGTTGTGGAGAAGATACCAATTTAAATATAACCTGTCCTCTAATTCCTCGCTGATGCTACCAATAATCCCCAACACACAATTGCCACTGAGTTTGGACCTATCCTGTTTCACATGGTGAAGAAGCAATTATATAACTACATTATGTAATTTCTACTGTAAGTCAAGATTTATCAACAAACACCAATTTTTAGCCTCATTCAAACCACCGATACAGGAATACAGGAATCAGGTGTTCTATTTTGTCCAATCCCTACCTTTAGCCTCTGTTCTGCCCAATCTCACCCCATTTGAAAGCCTTTGTGCTAATGACCCCTCTCAGAAAGGATCTTTTTCATACATATATAGTATGCTGAACCAGCCTATAGTGGGGAAAAAAACTTTAGTTCATGAGAAGGTGGGAGGAGGATCTGGGGATGGAGAGGACCCTAGAAAGATGGCAGCATTGTTGTTCTACGATCTCTAGGGGTAACCACCAAGTTTCTCTCGGTTAAAATTCTTCATAGAACGCATTTAGTTCCACAGAGAGTCCACTGTGTGTACCCATTCTCCTCCCCGCTCTGTTTCCAAGAGATTGTGAACATGCTCCACACCTGGTGGTCTTAAACGGAGGTTGTTAAACTGTGGTCACAAGTTCACAGGTTGATAAATTGCTAGTTTGTGGGCCCAATTCCTAAATCTCCCAAGGTCTTGCTACTAGAAGATCGACTGCCAAGGCTTAAATTTAGAGCCCATTGAGTTACTCAGGATATCTGTATGGCCGCAAGGATGCATATCGCTTCCAAATGGAAAACCTCAGTTGGTCATCAACTGAGGCGGGATGGTAGCCCTGATTTAAAAATGTCTTTTTGAGATTGTGTAAATGTTCCTTCTTTGTCTGTTGGGTTTGAGCAGATCTGGTTGTATCTTATGGCCTGGCTGTAGACAATGGACTTTTTGATGTGTTTCGGATGGGAACTGTCCCATCTGAGGTATGTGGGCCGATCAATCGGTTTCCACTATAGGGATGTCTGTATTGAGTTGTTTGAAATTTTTATGGCGGTGTCCAAAAAGTTGATTTCTGTATACGAGTAGCTTAATGTCAGGTTTATGGTGGGATGAAATACATTGAATCTCTCATGGAATTTAATTAGTTCTTGCTCAGTGTTTGTCCAGATGATTATGATGTCATCAATATAGTGGAAGTAGGCCAATAGTTTGCAGGAGCAGGAGGCCAGAAAGTCACTCTCCAGTTTTGCCATGAAAAGGCTGGCACATTGCGGTGCCATGTTACTGCCCACGGTGGTTCTGGTGAGTTTCAGGAATACCTCTTTGCCAAAGGAGAAATAATTGTGTGTGAGGATGAATTTTGTGAGTTCTGACACTGATTGAGAGGCAACCCAATTGGCCTCAAGGTGTGCCTGGCAGGCGATCAGTCCATCTTTGTGTGGGATGTTAGAGTATAGGATTACACATCCATGGGGGCCAGGATGGCGCCATCAGGGAGGGGACCTACGGTTGACAGTTTGTTCAGTAGGTCCGTGTTATCCTGCAAGTCGATCTGTTATTATAAAGCACCAGATGTCTACTTTCAGAAAATATATGGGGCTGGGGGTATATCGTTTGGGGTTTTTTTTTGCTTTGTTTATTTAGTGTTGGTAATGTGCAAATTGTGAAAGGGTTAATGAATATTATTTGATTCACTTTTACAGAATAATTTCATCTCGGTTGGTATTTGTGCCACCAGAACGTGAGCTGTATTCCTTCCTTATCTTCACCCACGCTCTTTATCAAACTCCAATTAAATGTTTTTAGATGATTGCAATCTTCCTCTAATATGAAAATGACACACACAGATCTGATCTTCCGAAGCCATTATCTGTAGACCAGACATTGTTCCAGATAATCATAGACAACTTCTTACAAATGGAAATGAGAAGAATTTCAGTGCTTGCATATGTGTGCAGGCTAGTCTGTGGAAAACATCCTCCAAGACCTGACTATTAACTGTGTAGCTGCTGGGAGTGAAGAAGATAATTACATACAAGGTTTGCGCTGCGGGTTTTGAGCTCTTCCATAATTCACGACCTGCTCGGTATAACAGTATCTGCCCATTTGCATTCCTTCCTCACACAGGATGTTCAAGGTTCTATTTCCTGTCGCTGCCTCAAAAGACGTAATTATTGAAGTCATAACATCCACATTGGCCACAATTATCTTTTCCAACAGCAGCATTTATCTGTCAACCACACTTTGACCTGATCTCCAGGCAAATGTGTCGTTCATCACAGGGGGAAAAAATTGAAGAATCTTGTTCAATCGCAATTTAGGCAGAGACTCTGTGGGTAAGGGGCTTGGCACAAATAGTTTTTACAGGTTAAGAAGCCAAAATACACCGAAAAACAAAGATTTTGTGCTCCAAAGATGAATGTGCAGGGATATGGTCATTCTTCTAAGGCCAGTTTCACACAAGCATATTGTAATATGTCTGTAATAAGGATCCATCATACAAATGTGTTACAGGTGTATCAGTATATCATCAGTATTTGATCTGTGTTTGTTTCATAGTTGCCCAAATGAAAATACTAGTAATTGCTAGAAAATTATAGTACCAGTGTTTCTGGTGGCGCAATACGCCACACAGCTCTGCTGCATACATTGTTCACCCCATACAACATAGATCAGAAGCAGTGCAGCACTGGAGATGAAGGAGCAGTGATGACGTCACCATCATGCCCCTGATCACATGATGGTGACGCTCATCCCGAGTGAATGACTTACATTCTCCGCCCCTGATCACATGACGGTGATGTCATCAAAGGTCATGCATCCTTGTGAAGATTGCGGGCGGACTACAAACCCCCTGCGGCATCAGTTGCAGTATTGTTGGGTGGGTGGAGACAAGATGCATGCCTACAATCAACGCCCACAACTTGATTGGCTGGCCAGGAGAATAAGTGCCCATAATTTCCCCTGGCTGTCTTGTGTTACTCCCCTCTCCGCCGTTCTACCTTGTCCCCTTACCAGCTTCTGTGCTGTCTGTCTTCTCATTGACTTCTCATATGTTGCAACCATTATGCAAGGTCAGCCGGCAAAGAGACTGACAGTGGGTGACCGACTGCGGCAGAGCAGGGACAGAAGAAGGCAGAGCACGGAGGTGGAGGTGGGGTGGGCAGTGACACTGCCTTGTGCCCTTCCCAGCTCCTGCCCTGTCAGTGCCCTCACTGCTGTCACAGGAGGAAGCTGATCGGCTGGCTGGCTCCTGTAGCAGTGGGAGAGAAGATGGACGGTCCTGCTGTCCTGAGGTGAAGGAGATAAGGGCAGAGGGGTCAAGCAGCAGAGAGAGACGATGAAGTGGGAAGCCCTACTGTACAGTGAGCAGTGGGGTTGCTGCTGGCGCTGCCATAAATACATGGAGACTGTGGAGGGAGCTCGCAGGGAGCCTTCAGTGAAGGGGAGTAGCTGAGCTCTACTGCATCAGTGCTCCCATGTCAGAGAAGAGAGACACACTCAGAAGCCACTATAGACAGCTGTGGGTGGCAGGAACACCAGGACGACTTTCCCAGCACAGGACATATGGTACTGTTGTATCTTGACATGAGGCGGGAGGGGAGATAATGTCCACCCATTGCTCTGGGCCAGCCAATCAAATGGTGGGCATTGCTTGTGGGCGTGCATCTTGTCTCCACCCATTCCTCTGGTGGAGACAAGATACAATAATACCCTCAGTTGCTATGGAATACTAAACGAACACCTAGCCGGACAGCAGGATCTGTGATAATGTCACCATCATGTGATCAGGGGCGGAGCATGTAACGCCCTCCCAAACCCACTCACTACTCACTCACGCACGGACGGACGGACGGGTGGTCGTTAGTATTTTGATTACCAATAAATGCAAATACAGAGGAGCATACAAATCAGATATTGATAGCATGTTGCATGTGGCAATGCGACACATGTTACAGGAATATAAAGCAGACCACAGAGTGCAAACAAATATGCAATGTTTATTTAACCACTTAGGCCTTAGTCAGACGGGCGTTTTTTCGCGCGATTTGGGGATCGCATGACGGATGCGCATCCGCAAATCGCGTGACCGGTGCCCGAAAATCTGCTCCTAGCCGTGTTTCATTAGAAACGGGCCGGAGTTGTCCAGCGCATTGCATTCAATGGAGCGGCAATACAGCCCGCTCCATTGAAAGCAATGCGCTGCGGGCGAGTGTGGGATGAATTGTTGGGAAGGGCTTAAATATATAAGCCCTTCCCTGCAATTCATCCAGAAAAGTGTTAAAATAAAGAATATATATATATATATACTTACCTGCTCCCGGCAGCCAGAGTTCCGCGCGGCCGGCCTGCAGTGGGTGTGAAGGGGGTGTGAGTCAGACCTGCCCCCTGATTGGCTCAGCGCTGAGCCAATCAGGGGACAGGTCTGACTCACACCCCCTTCACACCCACTGCAGTACGGCCGCACGGAACTCCGGCTGCCGGGAGCAGGTGAGTATGTATATATTTTTTATTTTAACACTTTTCTGGATGAATTGCAGGGAAGGGCTTATATATTTAAGCCCTTCCCGACAATTCATCCCGCGCACGCCGGCAGCCCATTGCTTTCAATGGAGGCGGCTGTATTGCCGGCTCCATTGAATTCAATGGGCAAACATCGTTCTTCTCTGCCACAGCTGTTACAGCTGTGGCAGAGAAGAATGATTTGTCTTCTATATGTTCTCAATGGGGTCGGCGCTGCTGCCGCCGGCCCCGTTGAGCGCATATAGAGAAGAGAACAGGAATCGCAGATCGCAGATAGGTGCGATCTGCGATTTCTGTTCTATAATTTATCGGACGAGCGCATAAAAAGCGCTCATGTGTCCGATACCATTGCAAAGCAATGGTTTTATAAAATCGCCGGACGCATGCGCAAATCGCGGCAAAAAACGCCCGTCTGACTAAGGCCTTAGTGATAAGGTTTGTTTGCACCTCAACCCCTCAGTGAGCACCTATACTGTTTTCACTCCTTGGTTGTCTGGGCTTTATTCTACAGGGCCGTGAAAACACGTTGACGCTGTAGATAAAGCTGCAGGGTTGGGAAGTGTGACAGTTGTAGTGAACAGAATTTATACAGTAGTGCACTGAAAGCCAATGGCTGTTCCCTCCATTATAGGTCTAGCCATGTCTCCTGTAAGCAGATTGGGGCTAAAATGAGGGTATTACTGAATACAGAGGAACTAATAATACAAAAATTGAGTGCATTTCCCCAGTTTTTCCTTCTTGAAACAAAGAAAAATTTCATGAAAATGATATATTTGTAAAAAAAAATTAAATTATTTTTCACCCGCTTTCTAATAACTAGATTGAACTGATGTTCGCTATGCGGACATAAAATGTTTGGGCAAATGGTTGCCATCCACAGCTTGGTCTTCCACGTTTTGGGTAAATGGCTACAGTTGAACTGGTAAGCACCTAATATGAACGTCACTTAGCAACGCTTGACTCTCCCTAGCGCACCGACGCACAACAACGCCACTAGACTTAACATAGGAAGCTGGTAACCTACCATCAAGGTTACATGGCTAGACTCTATCTTTATTATTTTGCGTCGTATCTCTGACTTTAGATAGAAAGCCTAGGCAGCCGTTTCTAGGCTATGAGTGAGGTTTTTGGCTTGAGCAATTGAACAGCCTTTTTTCCCTCTGCACAGCAATCTTTTGCATCTTTTTGTGCGTGCACTGGAACATTAGTTGAGCCACCTATATGGGATAATGCCATCTTTATCATTCCCCAGATTATAGGATACTAGCTGATATACCCGGCTTCGCCCGAGTTAATTTGGTACTGGTGTTTATCTGGTGTTCACACAGAAAATCTTATGAAGTCGTGGTTACTTTAGAGATACTGAGGAAACACATATGTTCACCATTTTGCATAGTTCTCTGTGTTATCCAGGAAACACCACGTGGAGGTAACCATGCGACGTTTCCTTCATATAAAATGACATCAGGAAGTGAGAGAATTAGTTACGTACATAAAATTTGGACACTAATTCTTTTGCGCTTAGAATTGAATAATCGAGTTGGGACCCATTAACTTTTCATATTTATGACACAATCAATGCTTGTGCCAAATTTCATGTTTCTATGACATTGGGAAGTGAGAGATTTAGATTATGTACATAAAATTTGGACGCTAATTCTTTTGCGCATAGAATTGAATAATGGAGTTGGAACCCATTAGCTTTCCCTATTTATGACATAATCAATGCTCGTGCCAAATTTCCCGTTTCTATGACACCGGAAAGTGAGAAAATTACATTCCGCACGTAAAATTTGGACGCTAATTCTTTTGCGCATAGAATTGAATAATCGAGTTGGGACCCATTAGCTTTTCCTATTTATGATATAATCAATGCTCATGCCAAATTTCCCGTTTCTATGACACCGGAAAGTGAGAAAATTACATTCCGCACGTAAAATTTGGACGCTAATTCTTTTGCGCATAGAATTGAATAATGGAGTTGGGACCCATTAGCTTTTCCTATTTATGACATAATCAATGCTCGTGCCAAATTTCCCGTTTCTATGACACCGGAAAGTGAGAAAATTACATTCCGCACGTAAAATTTGGACGCTAATTCTTTTGCGCATAGAATTGAATAATCGAGTTGGGACGCATTAGCTTTTCCTATTTATGGCATAATCAATGCTCCTGCCAAATTTTCCGTTTCTATGACACCGGAAAGTAAGAAAATTAGATTCCGTACGTAAAATTTGGACGCTAATTCTTTTGCGCATAGAATTGAATAATGGAGTTGGGACCCATTAGCTTTTACTATTTATGACATAATCAATGCTAGTGCCAAATTTCCTGTTTCTATGACACTGGAAAGTGAAGAAATTACATTCCGCACGTAAAATTTTGACGCCAATTCTTTTGCGCTAAAATTGAATAATCAAGTTGGGACCTATTAACTTTTCCTATTTATGACATAATCAATGCTCCTGCCAAATTTCATGTTTCTATGACACCAGAAAGTGAGAAAATTAGATTCCGTACGTAAAATTTGGACGCTAATTCTTTTGCGCATAGAATTGAATAATCGAGTTGGGACCCATTAGCTTTTCCTATTTATGACATAATCAATGCTCGTGCCAAATTTCCCATTTCTATGACACCGGAAAGTGAGAAAATTACATTCCGCACGTAAAATTTCGACGCCAATTCTTTTGCGCTAGAATTGAATAATCGAGTTGGGACCCATTAGCGTTTCCTATTTATGACATAATCAATGCTCGTGCCAAATTTCACGTTTTTATGACACCGGAAAGTGAGAAAATTACATTCCGCACGAAAAATTTGGACGCTAATTCTTTTGCGCATAGAATTGAATAATCGAATTGGGACCCATTAGCTTTTCCTTTTTATGACATAATCAATGCTCCTGCCAAATTTCACGTTTCTATGACATTGGGAAGTGAGAGATTTAGATTATGTACGTAAAATTTTGACGCCAATTCTTTTGCGCATAGAATTGAATAATCGAGTTGGGACCCATTAACTTTTCCTATTTATGACATAATTAATGCTCGTGCCAAATTTCCCGTTTCTATGACATTGGGAAGTGAGTGATTTAGATTATGTACATTAAATTTCGATGCCAATTCTTTTACGCTAGAATTGAATAATCGAGTTGGGACCCAATTTCTTTTCCTATTTTGGAGATAATCTATGTTTGCGCCAAATTTCATGTTTCTACGACATTGGGAAGTTAGAGAACTTTTGGCGAGTCAGTCAGTGAGTCAGTGAGTCAGTGAGTCAGTCAGTGAGTGAGTCAGTGAGGGCTTTCAGCTTTATATATATACAGATAGTCCCCGACTTGCGAACATTCGACTTACGAATTTCGCTAGATACGAACTATCTGTCCTGCACAGTATGATGTAATGCTATGGCATTACATCATACTGTGCAGGAACCGGACAGGCTTCTATCAAGCCTGATAGAAGCCTGTCCGGTCAGATCGCGGTTGCTAGGCAGCCGGGGGCCTTCTGAAAGGCCCTAGGGCTGTCTATGCAGAGCGCCTAGCAAGCCGTGCGCTTGATGGGCACTCTGCATAGGCAGCCCTGGGGCCTTTCAGGAGGTCCCCGGCTGCCTAGCAACCACACAGCGTCCCGCGATCTCATCGTGGGACGCTGTACGGGCCCCCTGAACGTCGGGTGCAGGCTGTTTCTTACAGCGGGCACCCGGCGGCAGCAGTTCTGACGAGCCGCGCCACTCGTCAGAACTGTTAACACTTTAAATACCGCTGTCAGAGCGGTATTTAAAGTGTTAACAGTTCTGATGAGCGGCGCGGCTCGTCGGAACTGCTGCCGCCGGGTGCCCGCTGTAAGAACAGCCTGCACCCGACGTTGTATGGAGCGGGAACCACCCGCGATCTCGCTCCATACTACCATTTGTTCGACTTGCGAACAAAACGGACTTGCGAACGGGCTCCCGGAACGGAACCTGTTCGCAAGTCGGGGAGCACCTGTAGATATTTTTTTGCTACTGTACCAACCCTAACCTAGACTGTTGCTATAATATCTCCCTTCCCCTTTATTAGTAGGGGATGGTCGTTATTAGAGATGAGCGAGCACCAAAATGCTCGGGTGCTCGTTACTCGGGACGAATTTATCGCGATGTTCGAGGGTTCGTTTCGAACAACGAACCCCATTGAAGTCAATGGGCGACCCGAGCATTTTTGTATATCGCCGATGCTCGCTAAGGTTTTCATGTGTAAAAATCTAGGCAATTCAAGAAAGTGATGGGAACGACACAGAAACGGATAGGGCAGGCGAGGGGCTACATGTTGGGCTGCATCTCAAGTTCACAGGTCCCACTATTAAGCCACAATACCGGCAAGAGTGGGCCGCCCCCTCAACAACTGTTACTTCTGAAAAGCCCTCATTAGCAATGCATACCTTAGCTAAGCACCACACTAGCTACAACAAAGCACAATCACTGCCTGCATGACACTCCGCTGCCACTTCTCCTGGGTTACATGCTGCCCAACCCCCCTCCCCCCTGCACGACACAGTGTCCACAGCGCACACCAAACTGTCCCTGCGCAGCCTTCAGCTGCCCTCATGCCACACCACCCTCATGTCTATTTATAAGTGCGTCTGCCATGAGGAGGAACTGCAGGCACACACTGCAGAGGGTTGGCACGGCTAGGCAGCGACCCTCTTTAAAAGTGGTGGGGCGATAGCCCACAATGCTGTACAGAAGCAATGAGAAATCCAATCCTGTGCCACTTCCATCAGGAGCTGCACACGTGGGCATAGCAATGGGGAACCTATGTGCCACACACTATTCATTCTGTCAAGGTGTCTGTATGCCCCAGTCAGACTGGTAATATGTACCTTAACAGTAACCGCGTTGGTGGTAATGTGGTGGTGACTGCGGACCTAGTAGCACGGTTGTATTTTGTTGGTTTTCGGAATGTGGCCAGGATTAAGTGGGCCGTGGCGGGGGGATGGTGGGGGGGCTCTCTTGTTGTGTCGGTAAAGGTGAAATTCTTGGACTGCCACCAGACGAACCAATGCAAAGGCATTTGCCAAGAATGTTTTCATTGTTGGAGGAGGAGGGGGATGTTTTTGAGGCACTACGTGTCCTCTCCACGTGTCCGTGGTTATATGCACCTTAACAGTAACCGCGTTGGTGGGAAATGGCCTCGCCGCCATCATGTCTTTGGGAAGCCTCTGTTTCCACACCCCAGAGACATACCATTAGCAGCGGTATAGGCAGAGCCCAGAATTCGTAACATTTCAGCCGTAGCATTAGGACAGGCCCCACTAACATATCACTAGCAGCATTATAGGGGGAGCACAGTATTAGTGCCATTTCAGTAATAGTAGCATTCAAGACAGGCCGCAGTAACAATTCCGAAGCAGCAGTATAGGAGGAGCATAGTCTAAGTTCCATTTAAGTAATAGTAGCAGCCTACACAGGCCCCAGGAACAATTCCGAAGCAGCAGTATAGTGGGAGCGCAGTCTTAGTTCCATTTCAGTAGCTGCAGTATAGCCAAGGCCCAAGTTACATTTATGTAGCTAAAGTGTAGGCCAACCCCACACACCTTTCTGTACCATGAGTGCAGGCGAAGAACATAGAAATTGCTATGATTACACTGTAGGTGAGGGCCCAAAAAAATTGGTGTACCAACAGTACTAATGTACCTCATTAAAAATTGGCCATGCCCAACCAAGATGGCAGGTGAAACCCATTAATCGCTTTGGTTAATGTGGCTTAAGTGGTAACTAGGCCTGGAGGCAGCCCAGTTTAACGAAAAATTGGTTCAAGTTAAAGTTCCAACGCTTTTAAGAGCATTGAAACGTATAAAAAATTTTTAGAAAAATTATATGAGTGAGCCTTGTGGCCCTAAGAAAAATTGCCCGTTCAGCGTGATTACGTGAGGTTTCAGGAGGAGGAGCAGGAGGAGGAGGAGGAATATTATACACAGATTGATGAAGCAGAAATGTCCCCGTTTTGGATGGTGAGAGAGAACTATGCTTCCATCCGCGGGTGCAGCCTACGTATTGCTTACGTATCGCTGCTGTCCGCTGGTGGAGAAGAGAAGTCTGGGGAAATCCAGGCTTTGTTCATCTTGATGAGTGTTAGCCTGTCGGCACTGTCGGTTGACAGGCGGGTACGCTTATCTGTGATGATTCCCCCAGCCGCACTAAACACCCTCTCCGACAAGACGCTAGCCGCAGGACAAGCAAGCACCTCCAGGGCATACAGCGCCAGTTCAGGCCACGTGTCCAGCTTAGACACCCAGTAGTTGTAGGTGGCAGAGGCGTCACGGAGGACGGTCGTGCGATCGGCTACGTACTCCCTCACCATCCTTTTACAGTGCTCCCGCCGACTCAGCCTTGACTGGGGAGCGGTGACACAGTCTTGCTGGGGAGCCATAAAGCTGTCCAGGCCCTTAAAGACTGTTGCACTGCCTGGGCTGTACATGCTGCTCGATCTCCGCACCTCCCCTGCTACCTGGCCCTCGGAACTGCGCCTTCTGCCACTAGCGCTGTCGGGTGGGAATTTTACCATCAGCTTGTCCGCAAGGGTCCTGTGGTATAGCAACACTCTCGAACCCCTTTCCTCTTCGGGAATGAGAGTGGGAAGGTTCTCCTTATAGCGTGGGTCGAGCAGTGTGTACACCCAGTAATCCGTAGTGGCCAGAATGCGTGTAACGCGAGGGTCACGAGAAAGGCATCCTAACATGAAGTCAGCCATGTGTGCCAGGGTACCTGTACGCAACACATGGCTGTCTTCACTAGGAAGATCACTTTCAGGATCCTCCTCCTCCTCCTCCTCCTCCTCCTCAGGCCATACACGCTGAAATGATGACAGGCAAGCAGCATGGGTACCGTCAGCAGTGGGCCAAGCTGTCTCTTCCCCCTCCTCCTCATCCTCCTCATGCTCCTCCTCCTCCTCCTGAATGCGCTGAGATATAGACAGGAGGGTGCTCTGACTATCCAGCGACATACTGTCTTCCCCCGGCTCTGTTTCCGAGCGCAAAGCGGCTGCCTTTATGGTTTGCAGGGAACTTCTCAAGATGCATAGCAGAGGAATGGTGACGCTAATGATTGCAGCATCGCCGCTCACCACCTGGGTAGACTGCTCAAAGTTTTGAAGGACCTGGCAGATGTCTGCCAACCAGGCCCACTCTTCTGAAAAGAATTGAGGAGGCTGACTCCCACTGCGCCGCCCATGTTGGAGTTGGTATTCCACTATAGCTCTACGCTGCTCATAGAGCCTAGCCAACATGTGGAGCGTAGAGTTCCACCGTGTGGGCATGTCGCACAGCAGTCGGTGTACAGGCAGATTAAACCGATGTTGCAGGGTGCACAGGGTGGCAGCGTCCGTGTGGGACTTGCGGAAATGTGCGCAGAGCCGGCGCACCTTTACGAGCAGGTCTGACAAGCGTGGGTAGCTTTTCAGAAAGCGCTGAACCACCAAATTAAAGATGTGGGCCAGGCATGGCACGTGCGTGAGGCTGCCGAGCTGCAGAGCCGCCACCAGGTTACGGCCGTTGTCACACACGACCATGCCCGGTTGGAGGCTCAGCGGTGCAAGCCAACGGTCGGTCTGCTCTGTCAGACCCTGCAGCAGTTCGTGGGCCGTGTGCCTCTTCTCTCCTAAGCTGAGTAGTTTCAGCACGGCCTGCTGACGCTTGCCCACCGCTGTGCTGCCACGCCGCGCGACACCGACTGCTGGCGACGTCCTGCTGCTGCTGACACATCTAGATTGCGAGACAGAGGTTGAGGAGGAGGAGGAGGAGGAGGAGGAGGAGGGTGGTTTAGTGGAGGAAGCATACACCGCTGCAGATACCACCACCGAGCTGGGGCCCGCAATTCTGGGGGTGGGTAGGACGTGAGCGGTCCCAGGCTCTGACTCTGTCCCAGCCTCCACTTAATTCACCCAATGTGCCGTCAGGGAGATGTAGTGGCCCTGCCCGCCTGTGCTTGTCCACGTGTCCGTAGTTAAGTGGACCTTGCCACTAACCGCATTGGTGAGGGCGCGTACAATGTTGCGGGAGACGTGGTCGTGCAGGGCTGGGACGGCACATCGGGAAAAGTAGTGGCGACTGGGAACTGAGTAGCGCGGGGCCGCCGCCACCATCATAGCTTTGAAAGCCTCCGTTTCCACAACCCTATACGGCAGCATCTCAAGGCTGATAAATTTGGCTATGTGGACGGTTAACGATTGAGCGTGCGGGTGCGTGGCGGCGTACTTGCGCTTGCGCTCCAACACTTGCGCTAGCGACGGCTGGACTGTGCGGTGCGAGACATTGGTGGATGGGGCCGAGGACAGCGGAGGTGAGGGTGTGGGTGCAGGCCAGGAGACGGTAGTGCCTGTGTCCTGAGAGGGGGGTTGGATCTCAGTGTCAGGTTGGGGCACAGGGGGAGAGGCAGCGGTGCTAACCGGAGGCGGTGAATGGCCTTCGTCCCACCTTGTGGGGTGCTTGGCCATCATATGTCTGCGCATGCTGGTGGTGGTGAGGCTGTTGGTGGTGGCTCCCCGGCTGATCTTGGTGCGACAAAGGTTGCACACCACTGTTCGTCGGTCGTCAGGCGTCTCTGTGAAAAACTGCCAGACCTTAGAGCACCTCGGCCTCTGCAGGGTGGCATGGCGCGAGGGTGCGCTTTGGGAAACAGTTGGTGGATTATTTGGTCTGGCCCTGCCTCCACCCCTGGCCACCGCACTGCCTCTTGCAACCTGCCCTGCTGCTGCCCTTGCCTGCCCCTCTGAAGACCTGTCCTGAGTAGGCGTTGCACACCAGGTGGGGTCAGTCACCTCATCGTCCTGCTGCTCTTCCTCCGAATCCTCTGTGCGCTCCTCCCTCGGACTTACTGCCCTTACTACTACCTCACTGCAAGACAACTGTGTCTCTTCCTCATCGTCTTCCTCACCCACTGAAAGCTCTTGAGACAGTTGCCGGAAGTCCCCAGCCTCATCCCCCGGACCCCGGGAACTTTCCAATGGTTGTGCATCAGTGACGATAAACTCCTCTGGTGGGAGAGGAACCACTGCTGCCCAATCTGAGCAGGGGCCCGAGAACAGTTCCTGGGAGTCTTCCCGCTCCTGAGCATGTGTCATTGTAGTGGAGTGAGGAGGCTGGGAGGAAGGAGGAGCAGCAGACAGAGGATTCGGATTTGCAGCACTGGACGGCGCAGAACTCTGGGTGGATGATAGCTTGCTCGAAGCACTTTCTGCCATCCACGACAGGACCTGCTCACACTGCTCATTTTCTAATAAAGGTCTCCCGCGTGGACCCATTAATTGGGCGATGAATGTGGGGACGCCAGAAACGTGCCTCTCTCCTAATCGCGCAGCAGTCGGCTGCGACACACCTGGATCAGGAGCTCGGCCTGTGCCCACACCCTCACTTGGGCCTACGCGTCCTCGGCCGCGTCCACGTCCTCTAGGCCTACCCCTACCCCTCAGCATGCTGTATTACCAGTGATTTCCAAGCCAGGAAAGAAATTGGCGCAAGCCTGCAGCCAAAATATAATTTTTTCCCTTGTTTTTCAAAGGACAAGCCACACTGCGTGTATTCAATGAATACTACTAAGTTTAATAACTGTGTTGTGGCCCTGCAAATGTGTCACAGAACTGCAGTGATGCAAAGTTATTCGCTACAGCAGATCAGGGATTTCCCATGCAGGAAAAAAATTGGCGCAAGCCTGCAGCCAAAATAGAATTTTTTCCCTTGTTTTTCAAAGGACAAGCCACACTGCGTGTATTCAATGAATACTACTAAGTTTAATAACTGTGTTGTGGCCCTGCAAATGTGTCACAGAACTGCAGTGATGCAAAGTTATTCGCTACAGCACATCAGGGATTTCCCATGCAGGAAAAAAATTGGCGCAAGCCTGCAGCCAAAATATAATTTTTTCCCTTGTTTTTCAAAGGACAAGCCACACTGCGTGTATTCAATGAATACTACTAAGTTTAATAACTGTGTTGTGGCTCTGCAAATGTGTCACAGAACTGCAGTGATGCAAAGTTATTCGCTACAGCAGATCAGGGATTTCCCATGCAGGAAAAAAATTGGCGCAAGCCTGCAGTAAAACGTAGCTGGCTGCGTCTGATTTTTTTAAACGTTCTGCACGCAGCACACACGTACCCAGAGCCCTGAGGACTGTCAGAGGCAGGCGAAATAGAATTTTTTCCCTTGTTTTTCAAAGAAAAAGCCACACTGCGTCTATTCAATGAATAATGTATGTCTTCTGGCCCTGCCTACACAATTCTATCCCTGTAGTATTAATGCCGGGTGCAATGGTCTGCACAGCCGGTTTTGAGAAAAAAAAAGAAAAATGCAACACTGCTAACAGCAGCCTGGACAGTACTGCACACGGATAGATGTGGCCCTAGAAAGGACCGTTGGGGTTCTTGAAGCCTACACTCACTGCTAACACTCTCCCTGCCTAACCACCACTTCTGTCCCTATTGCAGGGCGCAATGCTCTGCAGATCCAATTTTGAAAAAAAAAAAAAAATACAGTGCTAACACAGTACTGCACACTATTAGATGTGGCCCTGAGAAGGACCGTTGGGGTTCTTGAAGCCTACACTAACTCCTAACGCTCTCCCTACAGCAGCTCCAGCACGATAGCACTTTCCATCAGCTAACTCACAAGGCATCTGAGCCGAGCCGCGGGAGGGGCCGATTTTTATACTCGGGTGACATCAGATCTCCCCAGCCACTCACAGCAGGGGGGTGGTATAGGGCTTGAACGTCACAGGGGGAAGTTGTAATGCCTTCCCTGTCTTTCAATTGGCCAGAAAAGCGCGCTAACGTCTCAGAGAGGAAACTGAAAGTAACCAGAACATCGCGTGGTGCTCGTTACGAGTACCGAGCATCCCGAACACGCTAACATTCGCCTGAGTATCAAGCTCGGACGAGTACGTTCGCTCATCTCTAGTCGTTATCTTTCTGGAAACCATCTTCCTCTAAATTTGCAATCAAACCACGGTTCCTGATGAGCTGTACCATCTAAAGCGAAACGCATAGAACCGCGTACCACTAAACTGTGATAGTATACCCAATGAAGCCGCATCTCCTATGCGTTTACTGGGGTGATTGCTAATTTTTTGTATCTGGGTCATTTTCCCAACTAGTGTGTTCTAAAGTCTTTTTTTAATCAAAATTCTATCGGGAAATTGGGTACTGGGGTGTATCATTCCCCACATTGATAGGTGACTACAAGTTTTTGTGACGCCCACTTTTCCCAGTTATTGCCACACCCTCACCTATACAATTCTGTTGCTGTGTGGCGATACGTTGTGCGTGTGTTTTGAGCCCTATATATATAAAACAATTTTAATATTTCATTAATAAAGTTTGAGTTTTTAGCTACGTCTATTCTGTGAGGGGTTCTAAAATTACTGTAGACTGTTTTGCTTCTGTGAAGACTTTTAATAAATATACACACATTCTATCAGTCTATTTTTACCATCTAAATTGTGTGCAATATGTGGCGAAAAAACAGAATTACTTGGATATGCAACACCTTTACGGAGTTATTCTATGTTGGGTCTCATTCACACGGGGGATGCTTTGGTATGCCGGCCACTGCGGCCAAAAACCGCATGAACGGCAAATAGCTGCGATCAAGTTGCAGCCAAAGTTAGCATTTTGTTTCTCATTCTCTTGCAACTTTTTCACACTTTGAAAAGAAATGTTTTGTTTATCGTTGCATTCAAATACCCCTTATATTTGTCTTTTTTTGTGGGATTAGTTGAATATTTTAATGGTACTATTTGTTGATCCATGCAATGTTTTAATCACTTTCTATTCCATTTTTTGTAACCTGATAAAAGTGGCTCTTTTTGCCATGTTTTCTGTATTTTCTTTTCATGACGTACACTGTGCGGGTTAAATAATGTACTAACATTTTTCTCTGGGTCATTACAAATGCAGCAATACTTAATATATGATTTGTTTTTTTTATTTTTTTTAAATGGGAAAAGGTGGGGTTTTGACGTTTTTATTTTTATTTTTTTTATACTTTACCTTTTTATTTTTGTCCCACTAGGGACTTAAATATCACCATATTTTATTATTCTTCTAATACACTGCTATACTTCAGTATAGCAGTGTATTTCAAAGCCTATGAAGCTCAGGCAGAGGCGCTATAGGAACCCATTGGGACCCTGTGATCACATTGCAACGGTCCGATGGCTAAGAGAGGAAGCTCTTCTGTCAGCCTTTTACATGCCTCTGTCACACTGACTGCAGCACGTAAAGGGTTAAACAGCAGGGGTCAGAGGTTTCTCTGGTTCCGACTGCTTTAGCAGGTGCCAGGCTGTTATCCAATACAGCTTCCGTTAAAAGACGGCGCATCAGAATAAAGCCCTTTATCGTCTGCTGTCAAAAGGCGTATGGGTGGTCGTTAAGGGCTTAAGAAAACAGAAATGGAAATAGTATCAGTATAAGAATGACTAAACAATCTGACTGTGGCCGCAAGGATTCTTAATGTTTACACAGGTGACGAGGAAACAACTAAATCTAGAAAATGCAGTACCGCGTTTCCCTGGAAATAAGACACTGTCTTACATTATTTTTGCCCCCAAAGAGGTGCAGTGTCTTATTTTCAAGGGGTGTCTTAATACTTATCTAGCAGGTGCCATCCCCCTCGCTACTCTCCAGGCGCACCGGCATTCTTCCTTGTCGTCCTCAGCACTGAAAGACTATTCTTTTCCTGGTAACATGGGTTGAATGCTGACATCATTGAATGGCTGTGATCGGCTCATCGAGCGCTGGCTGTGATTGGCTGAGGGTGCGTTCCTGGGCCAATCACAGCATTTTCTTGCTAGAGACAGGGTATTTAACCCATGTTACCACGAAGAAAATGCTCTTTCAGCGCTGAGGACCACACAGAAGACTGCTGAAGCGCCTGGAGAGCAGCGAGAGGGACGGCGCCTGTGAGGTAGGTATTTAAAGAAAAAAAAATTCAAGACCCACCATCCTTGCAGTAACCAGCAAAGGGAAGGAAGATAACTCAAAATATGCAAATTAGACACCACCATTATATCCAATATACACACAGCTGCCTAAGGAGTGATTGGGATTTTTTTTCATTTCTAACCATGGATACATTTTAAAGATTTAAACAAAAACAAAGGGACAAATGATCAGATCATTACTTGTAAAGGATCTCCTGACAAGTCTGCTGCAGTAAATTCCCCATAATTCTGGATTATCTTTTCTTCACCCCGGACATGGCCCTATTTTTTTTTTTCATTTTCATTTTTTCCTCCCCATTTAAAAAAAACAAAACACTTTTATTTATCCATCAACAGCTGTCTGCGGCCTTGTTTTTTGCAAATCGTATTTTTCAATGGTACTATATAATGTACTGAAATACTTAGAAAAAAATTTGAAGTGTAATGAGATGAAAAGAAAAAAAAACTCATTCCGCCATCTGTGGGGGAAAAGGGGGTACTTGTTTTTAGGACATACAAACTAGCAAAAATGACATGATAAGGGCTTATTTACACGAGTGTATATCGGCCGGCGTTTTCACGGCCAGCCGATATACGCTTCCATCTGAGCATTTCCCCCTTCCCTCCCACTCACCAGCTTTCTGCCTCTCTCCTCCCCTCTAAGCAGTTTGCAAAGCTCCCGCCCCCTCCCCATCCCTTGTCCAAAACCAACAATAGAAGTGGACGGGACAGAGCGGAGCTTGGTTCCGCCCCATCCCGCCCCCTCCCATTGCAGACACCGGAGTGGAGGAGAAAGGAAGAGAGACGGTGAGGGGAGGGAAGGGGGGAACTGCTTAGATGGAAGCATATATCAGCCAGTCGTGAAAACGATCATGTAAATAAGCCCTAACTTTGTTCTGTGGGTCAGTATGATTATGACGATATCAAATATATATAGCTTTTTTAGCTGTACTTTGCAAAACATAAAATTACTTTCCGCTACATCTTCTGACAGCCATACCTTTTTTTTTTCATCGATATAGTTGTATGAGGGCTCGTTTTTTGCGAGACATCCTGTAGTTTCTAGTGCCACCATTTTGTTGCACATATGACGACTTTTGGATCGCTTTTTATGAAATTTCTTCTTGGAGAACGGTTGACCAAAAAAGCACAATTTTGAAATTTTGATGGTGTATTTGTTCACCATGCGGGATAAATAATGCATTACTTTGATAGATTTGACTTTTACAGATGCAGCGATACAAAATATGTTCTTTTATTATTTTTCTTTAAATAAATATGGGGAAAGGTTTTTTTTAAAATTTTTATTACCTTTTATTTTTTGTACTAGTAATAATACATTTTTAAACTCATTTTTACATCCTCATTGACAGTTGACATCAGCCCACAGCAGCCACAATCAGCTCTTATGCTAATCGTGGCTGTTAACACTTTAAGTGACTCTGTCAATTCTGACAGTAGCATTTCAATCCCCTGATCAGAGTTTAAGAGTCCTGAACGACCCCCCATGATGAGTTTAGGGGGTGCCGTCTGATTACCATGGCAGCTGGGGTCTATTCGAAGGCCCCTGGGGCTGCCATTGAACATTGCCTATCAAGCCATGCTTGTGGTGCGGCTTGATATACTGCTTGTCAGAATGCAGTATAATGCAATACTATAGTATTGCGTTATACTCTGTATGTGATCAAACGATTGCAAGTACAAATTACCAATGGGGGCTAAAATAAAAATGAGTTTAAAAAAGTTTTGTTAATTATTAAAAAAAAAAAGATAATAAAAGTTTGCTATATTTATAATAAAAAAAACATATTTGAAATAGCTGCATCCGTAAAAGTCCTATCTATCAAAGTAAAGTATTTTTAATCCTGCCCAGTGAACATTGCCTGTAAAAAAAATAATAAAAAATGCCAGAATTGCACTTTTTTTGTCACCCTGTCTCCAAGAAAAAAATATAATAAAAAGCAATCAAAAGTTGCATACAATCCAAAATGGTACAATTTGAAACTACAGGACATCCCTCCGAAAAATCTGATGGAAAAATAAAAACTTTATGCCTGTCAGAAGATGGCAGCAAAAAATAATTTTGTTTTTGCAAAGATACTTTATTTTTAAAAGTAGTACAGCTAAGGAAAAACTATATAAATTTGGTATTGTCGTAATCATACTGATGCATGAAATGAAGTTATCATGTCATTTTTGTCATAGTGGGTACGCCATAAAAATAAGACCTATGCAAAGATGGCGTAATTTAGGTTTTTTTTCCATTTCACTCCAATTAGAAATTTTTTCAAGTTTTTCAGTACATTATATTAAATATTAGGGCTTATTCAGACGTCCGTATATTGGTCGGGTTTTCACACTCGGCTGATATACGCTGCCCCTCTCTGCAAGGGGAGGAGGCAGGACAGGAGCTATGGCACTGAGCTCCCCTCCCCCCTCTCTTTGCCACTGTTTGCAATGAGAAGGGCAGGGCGGACCTAAGTTCTGTCCCATCCCCCTCCCTCTCATTCCAAACAGTGGTGAAGGGCGGAGAAGGGGCGGGAGCTCAATGCACAAGCTCCTGTCCCGACGCGCCCCCTCCCCTTGCAGAGAGGGGCAGCATATATCGGCCAGCATATAACCAGACCAAAATATGCACGTCTGAATAAGCCCTTAAATAGTACCATTGAAAAATACAACTTGCCTCACAAAAAACAAGCCCTCAGAAAATGTTGTCAATGGATAAATAGAAGAGTTGCAATTTCTTGAAAGTGGAGAGAAAAAAACAAAGTTCAAAAATGGGCCACGTCCTTAAAGGAGATGTCTCGAGGAAGCAGTGATTTTTTTTTTTTGCCCAGTCCCCCTAATTAAACATACATTACTAATTACCCCTGTAAATTACTTTCCTAGCTGGTTTCTACTTACCGTTCCAGCGTTTCAGCAACTTATAAAAGTTTCCCCAAGATGGCCGCCTGCTCTTTCCCCATCGCTCGCTGCAGCCCGACGTGCGCGCTCCCGAGACGCTGCCAGCTGTGTCTCCATGGCAACCGGACGCCAAGCAGCCGCCGACCGGACGCCCCGCAGCCGCCGACCAGTCACCCACCGCCAGGCAGAAGGTAACCGGCGCAGCCCCCCCCCCCCCAGCGACAGCCCCCCCGGCCTAGCGCTAGTTCCCCCATCACAGCGGCAGCCCCCCCGGCGCAGCGACAGCCCCCCCCCCGGCGCAGCGACAGCCCCCCCCGGCCCAGCGCTAGTTCCCCCGGCGCCAGCCCCCCCCCCGACCCATCACTTACCTGGGACGCTTCTCGGGGCTGCTGGGCTGGGCTTCTCCGCTGGGCAGCTCCAGTTTCTGCACCTTCTGTACAGAATGGCCGCTCCAGCGCGCTCCCGAGCAGTGACAGCTCGTCTGCGCATGCGCAGAAGAGCTGTAGCGGGGAGCACACTGAAGCGGCTCGTGCTGAATGGAGAAGACCGGACTGCGCAAGCGCGTCTAAAAAAGCAAGCTGCCGGCGAATTTAGACGGAACCATGGAGACGAGGACGCTAGCAACGGAGCAGGTAAGTGAATAACTTCTGTATGGCTCATATTTAATGCACGATGTATATTACAAAGTGCATTAATATGGCCATACGGAAGTGTATAACCCCACTTTGTTTCGCGAGACCACCCCTTTAAGGGCATAAATACATGCCTATTATGGATTGTTATTTTGCTTAGGATATTCTTACGGTGCACTTTCGCCATGGCTAACCCAACACGGAACCCACAGTTGGGCGCCACCTCTTTGTTCACCCTGCACGCTTGGCCATCTCTGTTCCCTTGTCTTCTTTATCCAAACAGTGTCTTAACCGTAGTGCAGGTGAGGACTTCCAAATTCCAAGACCCACAAATCCCTCTACATCTAAGCACATATTATGTATCCTCCACCCATGGGGGGTGCCTAAGCAATTGGTCTACATCATCCATTGTGACAAAGCACCCATTAGTGTTTGCTCCGGTTCTGACTCCTGACAATTCTGTGCTCCCCGACTTCAGCACTGATTATTGGTCTTCGCTATTCTTCGGTGTCAGCCCTGACCTTCTTCCTGGACTTTATTACTGCACCTGTGCCACCAGCCCTGACCATTGCCTGCCTGACCACTATGCTACAGCTCACACCAGTTGGTACCATGCCTCAGCCCTGTGCAGCATCAGCAGCCACAATACTAGGACTATCTACACGAGTAACAGCTTGGGGACTCAGCAGGAAAAAACTGTATCTTGGAGGGGTCAAAAATGTAACTGTAGCTTGGAGGGGTCAAAGTTGAAAATCGGGGTTTTCAACTTGCTGCCTCCCAAGACAGCCTTAAGTCAAAGTAATGTGGCAAGGCAGTTCAAAACCACATGTGTGATAGATATATACTTATTTAGTTTTTTAATAGTTTATTTCCTTTTACAAATAAAGTTACGCTTCGCTGGTGGTCATTCTGTGAATTTTAGTGGTCAGTGTGAAAAGTGTAGGATTTAGGGAATTTTTTAAAATACAGATCATGTCAGGAAATTTAAAAAAAAATCACAAAAAGTCTTAAAAAATATGTTTAACATAAAACTTGATTTATACAATAGGTCATTTTGTGATGACATATTCACTTTAAAGGGAACCTGTCACCATTTTTACACCTATGAAACCCTCTACACCATTTAATAAGTGACAAAATGGGCCTTTACTATACAGGTCTTAACATACCTGTAAAATAATTAAATGTTCCCACATCGCATGCAGATAATTGGTGATCAGTTTGGTGGGAGTTCAGGATCGTTAGCAGTTAGGCTATCCTGACGTTTCAGGGGCCTGCATGGTTGCCCAAACACTGCTCCACTCCGTGCTTGTCATCACCAATCTCACACAAGTGCCACAAGTAATGTGATTGGTGCACTTGCAGTTGATTTCATGAAGCTGCCCAGATCAGGAGACAGATAAACTGCACGTGCACCAATTACGTTGCTCACGGTGCATGTGGGAAATGTAGACCATGGCGGTGATGATGTTAGAACGACTCATGTCACTAGCATAGTGGGGAACTGTTTGGGGAGGTATGCAGACCACCCAAGATGGTCAGACCAGCCCACATCTCATGATCCAGCACGCCCACTGAACCGATCACCCATTCATAGAATGGTAGAGATGGACCTCCAGGGTCATCTGGTCCAACCCCCTGCTCAATGCAGCATTCACTAAATCATTCCAGACAGATGTCTGTCCAGCCTCTGTTTGAAGACTTCCATAAAAGGAGAACTCCCTACCTCCTATGGTAACCTATTCCACTAATTTATCACCCTAATTGTCAGAAAGTTGTGTCTAATCTGTGTCTCCCCCCTTTCAGTTTCATCCCATTGCTTCTAGTCTTTTTTTGTGCAAATGAGAATAGGGCTGATCCCTCTGCACTGTGACAGCCCTTCAGATATTTGCAGACAGCTATTAAGTCTACTCTCGGCCTTCTTTTTTGCAACCTAGACATTCCCAGACCCTTTAACTGTTCCTCATAGGACATGATTTGTAGACCGCTCACCATCCTGGTAGCTCTTCTCTGAATGTTTTTAAAGTGAGGTGCCCAGAACTGGACACAGTATTCCAGATGATGTCTGACTAAGGAAGAGTAGAGGGGGATAATTACCTCACATGATCTAGACTTCATGCTTCTCTTAATACATCCCAGAATTGTGTTTGCCTTCTTTGCTGCTGCATCACATTGTTGACTCATGTTCAGTCTATGATCTATTAGTATACCCAAGTCTTTTTCACACGTGCTGGTGCTTAGCCCAGTTCCTCCCATTCTGCATGTACTTTTAAAATTTTCCTTGCCCAGATGTAGGACTTTGCATTTCTCCTTATTAAATACCATTCTGTTAGTCGCCGCCCACTGTTTAAGCTTGTCTAAATTTTTTTGAATCCCCTCTCTCTCTTTTATAGTGTTAGCTATCCCTCCTAGCTTTGTGTTGTTGGCAAATTTGATGTTTCCCCTCAATTCCCTCCTCCAGAGCATTTATAAAAAATCTTGAACAACACTGGGCCCAGGACTGAGCCTTGTGGTACCCCACTTGTCGCATTTTTCCACTTGGATATGCAGCCATTTATGGCCACTCTTTGAGTAAGATCACTCAGTCAATTGTGAATCCACCTAAAAGTTGCCTTGTGAATCCCATATTTGGTAATTTTTTCAAAAAACGATGGTATGAGATAATTTGTCAAATGCTTTACTAAGGCCAAGATATACTATATCTACTGCATTTTCTTGATCAACCCCCATCGGTGATTCTGTCATAGAAGAAAATTAGATTCATCTGGCATGACTTGTTTGTTACAAACCCATGCTGGCTCTGGTTAATTACTCCATTTTTATCCAAGTACTTGCATACATGCTGTTTAATAATTTGTTCAAAGATTTTCCAGGTATAGAAATCAGGCTCACAGGCCTGTAGTTTCTTTGATCCACCTTCTTTCGTTTTTAGAAGATAGGGACAACATTTTCCCTTTTCCAATCTTCTGAAACTTCTCCTGTTCTCCCGGAATTTTCAAAGATTATGGCGAGTGGTTCAGCAATTACTTCCACTGCTTCCTTAAGTATCCCAGGATGTAATTCATCTGGACCTGGACACTTGAATTCATTTTGGTTAGATAACTGTTCCCTCCCCATCTCTCTCAGATGGTGTTACATCTACTTTCTGAGAGAAAACAGATACAAAATAGGAATTTAAAAGTTTGGCCTTCTCAACATCATTTTTACCAATTCACCATTTTCATCTTGTAAACATCCTATAGCATCTTTGACATTTTTTTGCTTTTAACATACTCCCAAATAAATGCTTTTTTATTGCAAGCCTCAATTCATTATTATCTTTAGCTTTTCTGACACTTGCCTTACAGTTTCTGCAGACCGCATTATATTCTTCTTCAGATATTTCCCCCTCTTTCATTTGATATTTCCCCCTCTTCCATTTGATAAGCATATTTTTCTTCCTTTTTAACATTTGTGCAAGTTTTGTGTTCATCCATCCTGGTCTCTTTAAATGCCTCCCCCTCTTCCTTCGTTTAGGGATTGTTAATAGGGATGAGCGAACGTGTCCGTTACGGACACATCCGCACCCGGACACCGGCTTTGCCGAACACTGCAGTGTTCGCGCGTAAGTGTCCGGGTGCCGCCGGGGGGCGGGGAGATGCGCGGCGGCGCGGGCGGCAGTAGCGGGGAACAGGGGGGAGCCCTCTCTCTCTCCCTCTCCCCCCCACTCCCCGCCGCACCCCCCCGCGCTGCCACGGCGGCCCCCGAACTTTTTCGCCCGAACACTGAAGTGTTCGCAAAGTTCGGTGTTCGGGCGAAAAAGGGGCGGAGCCGAACGTGTTCGCTCATCTCTAATTGTTAACTATTGTGCTTTGAGAATCTCATTTCCCAATATTTACCAACCTTTTTGTACATTTTTGAGTCTTCTCATGTTCCGGCCCTTGTTATCCAAAATTCAAGCATAGCACGATCACTGCCTCCTAAGGTCCCAGCCACTCTTCCTTCCTCAACCATTCCCTCCCTGTTGGTAAGAATTAGGTCCAAGATAGCAGATTCCCTTGTTTTCTCTTCTACCTTTTGGAAGACAAAGTTGTCAGCAAGAGCGGATAAGAATTTTGTTGGACCCGTTACTATTGTCTGACAGAGATTCCCAGCAAATGTCTGGATAGTTAAAATCTCCCATAATCACTATCTCATGCTTTTTTAAGAGCTTGGCCATCTGATGTAGAAATAGTTCATCCATATCTTCTGCTTGACCAGGTGGCCTATAGTGAATGCCTACAATGGTGTCCTTTCTGTTGTTCTCTCCTTGTATTCTTACCCAAACAGTTTCTACAGAACTCCCATGCTCTGAAGCTTGAATCTCTGTGCAGATGAATGTTTTCCTAACATACAACACAATACCTCCTCCCCTTTTTATAGGTCTGTTTCTTATAAATAAGCTGTATCCTTCAAGCCTTGTATTCCAATCATGTGTATCATCCCACCAACTTTCCGTGATGCCTATGTCATCATACTTCTCTTCCTGTGTTAGGACCTCCAATTCCCCTTGTTTGTTTTGCTCCTTTACTTTCCTTCTGATTTTTTTGTCTTTGTTCTTTCTTTCACCTTCTAATAGCAAGGTTCTCAAATGTATTCATTATCTGTGTATTGTTGCCTGGCCTTCCACTTCCCTTCCCATATTGTTCTAGTTTAAAGCTCTTCTGATGAGTGAAGCAAGGCAACCGCCAAATATATGCTTACCTGTTTTTGTAAGGTGCAACCCGTCTCTAGCAAACAGCCCATCATATAGGTAATTCATTCCATGGGCTATAAATCCAACTCTTTGCTGATGGCACCATCGACATAGCCAGTTGTTCACCTCTAGAATCCTGTTCCATCTACTTATTCCATGGCTATCTGCTGGGCCATCCACACTATTTGCATGCGGCGCTGGAACATTTAAACCTTTATATGTATGCTAAGACCTGTGTGGTTAGCAAACTACCCATGTAAATGCTCATTTTATCACCTATTAAAAAATATAGAGGGTTTTTATAGGTGTAAGAATGGTGACAGGTTCCCTTTAAGACTCTGCATTGTGCAATTGTGTTATTCCTTCAGGAAATGTAAGACTAAGGGCTTAGTCAGACGGGCGTTTTTTGCCGCGATTTGCGCATGCGCATGCGTCCGGCGAATTTTTAAAACCATTGCTTCGCAATGGTATCGGACACATGAGCGCTTTTTATGCGCTCGTCCGAAAAATTATAGAACAAAAAATCGCAGATCGCACCTATCTGCGATCTGCGATTCCTGTTTGCTTCTGTATATGCGCTCAATGGGGCCGGCGGCAGCAGCGCCGACCCCATTGAGAACATATAGAAGACAAATCATTCTTCTCTGTCACAGCTGTAACAGCTGTGGCAGAGAAGAACGATGTTTGCCCATTGAATTCAATGGAGCGGCAATACAGCCGCTCCATTGAAAGCAATGGGCTGCCGGCGTGCGCGGGGTTAATTGTCGGGAAGGGGTTAAATATATAAACCCTTCCCTGCAATTCATGCTAAAATGTGTTAAAATAAAAAAAAATTGTATACTCACCTTTCCGCTGCAGCCGGAGTCCAGCCGCGGCCGCTGTCAGTTCTCCTGAACTGCTTCTCGGCACTATTCAGCCGGCGGGGCTTTAAAATCCCCGCCTGCTGAATGATCTGCTCTGATTGGTCACAGCCTGACCAATCAGAGGCCGGTTTCACTCACACACCCTTTCATGAATTCATGAATGGGTGAGTGACTGCTGCCTCTCAGCGCTGAGCCAATCAGGGGCAGGTCTGACTCACATCCATTCATGAATTCATGAATGGGTGTGAGTGAGGCATGCCTCTGATTGGCTCAGCGCTGAGCCAATCAGGG
Source organism: Eleutherodactylus coqui (assembly GCF_035609145.1). Lineage (NCBI taxonomy): Eukaryota > Metazoa > Chordata > Amphibia > Anura > Eleutherodactylidae > Eleutherodactylus > Eleutherodactylus coqui. Next base: position 438,936,132 of record NC_089837.1, on the reverse strand, counting down.
GGCAGGTCTGACTCACACCCCCTTCACACCCACTGCAGGACGGCTGCCCGGAGCTGCAGGCAGAAGGTGAGAATGCAATTTTTTTTTATTTTAACACATTTTAGGATGGATTGCAGGTAAGGGCTTATATATTTAAGCCCTTACCGACAATTCATCCCGGGCTCGCCCGCAGCGCATTGCTTTCAATGGAGACGGCTGTATTGCCGTCTCCATTGAATGCAATGCGCTGGACAGCTCCGGCCCGTTTCTAATGAAACGCGGCTAGGAGCAGATTTTCGGGCGATTTGCGGGCGACTTGCGCGCACCGGTCACGCGATTTGCGGATGCGCATCCGTCATGCGATCCGCAAATCGCGGCAAAAAACGCCCGTCTGACTAAGGCCTAAATTGGCAACTACTGTCTATACTATATACACCATGCCAATACCTTACATTAGTATACATTATTATTTGGCTTTTACACATATCTTTTAGACTCATCATATCTTATACATTCCATATTAAGTTGGATCACCAATAAATTGATGTCCTTATTGATGACGTCTGACAAAGACTTGTGTTCTACTAGTGTTCCACTCAGTATAGACTTGAAACCAACATAATACCTTGGCAACAGGTTTCTACCAATGTAACCTATGGTAAGACATGCCAGCTCAGTTCCTTATTTTTAGTGATGACATTGCCAAGAGACTTTATTCATTTCTAAACCGCTCAGAGAACTATCCTCCGCTAAATCATCTACAAAGTGTCAAGAATTCTTAATATCGCTTTGTAGCATAATGACTCCAGCACCTTCCCGCAGCGATCTACGAGCATCTCATTGCATATTTATCAGAAGTAGTTACTTGTGCTTACAACAAGCCAGTGTCATGATGAAATTAAATAAAAGAGCACATCTTGATGGAAAACAATTATGCTAATACCATTTATCACAGCAGTTCTGAATAATGCAGTTCTAAAAGGAGAATTGTAAAGAGGTTTTTGTCAAGGAAATGCTGCTAATGCGTTCTCAAGACTCCACGCATTTCTTACAGAAGCCACTGATATTGGGCATTTTTCAGATTAGTTTGTATTGTTTTCAAAGTGCTATTCTGCTTGGAAATGTATATAAAATGCATGCAAAGGAAAAAATAATGAAGACGGAGCCATTCGTTCAGTTATGTCGATGAAGCTCCAGGGATATCAAAGTTCTACTATAAATAATAAACTTTTACCAGAGAACATTTTTGAGCTTTTCCAAGGTACAAGGAGCACTGCTACCAACTGTGCAGATAATGACATGGGCCTGGTTATTGTACCGCTATACAATATTCCTATCTGTAGTTGGGTTTTTGACTGTTTTACCCCAATCCTTTTTCCTTACTAGTCCACTCATGAACTGGTATATGTGGATAGAGAAACATTGGGACATAAGCTATAGTACAACTGGCTTGAGTTCAGGGACATAGATAGCAAAGGCTGGGCCCATAGCAAAATTTTGAATGTCACCACCCCCACTTGATTCTGAATATTGACCATATAGTGGTGGATGCAAGCTCTATACAGGTACTTTGTATAAGTGATTACAGTACCATTATATTCAGTGATAACAGGGCATGTCCTCTCCAACTGGAATTATTTGCTTTTCCCTTCTTTTCCATCCGGTCCAGACTGCCATGTTTACTTTCCCCATACTGTACTGCTTAACTATATTGCATTTTATTTAATTTACAGACCTGGGGGAGAATTTATGATCTGACTTGCACCAGATTTGTGGCATCAAAAATATACAATTTTCATGCAAATACTATTTTTGGGTGAAAAATGGGACTTTTTGAAGTTTCACACCACCTCTGCCAGTTTCCAAAACCATGAGAGGGGGTGGGCATATTTGGTAGAATTTACAGCAACTAGGAGCTATATTTGTCTATCCTGGTGCATGGAATGAGCAAAGATGTGTCTAATTTATTAGGAGGCACGTAACAGGGCTGCATTTAGAGTTCTTGCTGCCCTAAGCACTGAGTGGTGGCCCCGGTTGGAGAGGCAGGTTAAAGCTGCTGCCCACACTTTAGATAGCTGTTGGACAAACACAAGTCCTTACACTATGTACTTGAGCTGTGAAGTTGCAAGGGTCTCACAGATCAGTATTATGTGACTAACAGACCTGCTTAGTCCCTGTACGTGTGCACACATTCGGTTTTTCTGAAGGCCAACCCCACTTATAATACATGGCCGAGAGAACTCTCAATGTCCGCTGGTAACTCATAATTCAAAGAACTGTAGGACGGCGCCATCTTGATCCCTCGCAGGCCATTGCAACTTTGTAACACACACAATGTATACGCTGCCCCTTATCTCACAGGGCAGTTCTTTTTCAGTAGCCCCTCCGCCTGCTGTACTGCACCCAGTGCTATCACGGTCCCTAGGAGATTTTGAGGACCTTGATGTGGTGAGAGACCTCCCTCTGCAGTGTCTAGTAAATTCTAGGACCTGTGTTCATGTGAATAGATAGTATTCCTCTGTGTGCAGCTCCAAGCCACTGCAAACTGTAAGGCGGAGAACAAGCAGCACTGGCACCCTACATGCCCCCCCCTCCTTTGCACTGATATTCCTGCAGGTCATTGTAACACAGCTGAGTTGCTGGTGGAAGCTCAGCTGCAGCTCATTAATGTACAGGCAGAGGAGACATGGGAGCAGCAGAGCATTACACAGGGACCTGCTGGGTGACCACTATATGATCTAGCTTCCCCTCTTGGTGGCAGGCATTCTCTGCAGATGGCAGAGGATGTCTGTGACTAGGGCCGGCTGCACACGACCAGGTCGGATTCCGGATCCTGCAGCGGAATCTGACTCTGTGCCCGGCCTGTGAACCCGCGTTCCTGTCTTCTTTTCTTCTTATCTGTGCTGTGTATGGTCCGGATGGCTCGCCATTGGACATACGCAGTACAAATTTTCCTGTGCCATCACTAGATGGTGAAGTCAAATCTGTGACCTGTCCACAATGTTAATTATGGACAGGCCATGAGTTGGATGGCTTACATTGACTTCAATGAAAGTTGTCCATGCGGACACCGCACTAAAGTAGAGCATGCTGCCATTTTTTCCTCCATAAGCGGAAAATCGCAACTGATTTTCGCTCGTGTCCAGGAAAAAGCACTTTTCCCTAGTATGCTATGAAAGGTATTTGCTGCAGAACCCGAAAGTGGATGCCCACCTCGAATTCCACAATGCACATATGCCCGAGTGCAGCCAGCCTAAGAGGGGAAGCATGTGACAAAGAGGGAAGTGGCATGTGGCAAAGCCGCTGTACATCTAATTGGTGGAACATCAGACTGACTGCTGCTCCACCAATCAAGTGCTGGTTCCTGATTATAGGTGGAAGGGATGGAGAAGCCTAGCACCCAGGGCTGTGAAGTCAGTAAGTCAAACTACCGACTCCTCAATTTTCCCAGACTCCAACTCCCAAATCCTTCATCTTTGACTCATGGTTTTAAAGTGATAAATTCACTTTATTAAAATGGTAAGATCAGGCTTTTCATCACCATTATGATAACATAAGCCTATCCCACCTTCCACGTCCTAGTTATGAATGTTTTTGATAACTAGGGGCTTAGATGAATAGCACATATATTTATAGGAATTTCAAAACTTTCATAAATTCCTATGAAAGGAAATATGTAACAAAAAAATCGGCATTAAATTAATTCTGCAATTATACATATACATGTACATTTATTTATGAGCCAGAGTCGGTACTTTTCTACCGACTCCATCTCCACCAAAAAGCAACTCTGACTCAGACTCTGTTAGTCCCTGTTAATAGCTTCTTCTTTCTTGTCTCCCTGGCTCTGAAAGTGTTATCAGCGGCGTAGAACAATAGTCAGATACTCTCCAGCTCTGATGCAGTAGCAGGAACAACTCCACATTTGAACATCTAAAAGGTAAAGAAAAAAAAATTCTGTGTGCTCCTGCGGACACCCTCCCTGTAAATGGACGCCTTAGGCACTGGTAAATCAGTGCCTAGTGGCAAATATATATGGTGGGCAGCTATTAATAAATTAGGCAGATCTCAATTCATTGCCCCATATATCAATGGTAATGTGTCATCAGAAAATTACATATTATTATTATTGTATCATAGCTTGGGACCCCTGATGCTCCGCATGACCTTACTTCTACTGTATGTTCTTCTTGTCTTTTCGGGGACTTCCTCTGATTTTCCATCACCATACTTAATTATACACTTAGCAAACTATAGCCCTTCTGGTTTCAACAAATGTTATGCAATTTCTCATCGCTGGTTTAGGTTTGAGAGGGAACAATTTCATGCAAGTTGTCAGATGTGGTCGTGTGATGCAGACATTTCCTAGAATCGCTGTAAAAGACATACAGAAACCTTGTTTGTTATGTGAGATGCTGTAATGGTAGGCCTTCTGGTTGGACCACTACTGCTCTATTTGAACCCTTATCATGTCCACACAATATAAACAATCTGTCATATATGAAATATATGGGCATTCTTTCACCAGGCTCTGTAACTTTGCAGAAATTGTAAGTAATTTGCTGCTCCTACATATAATAATGCAAATAGGTTGATTGGTCATTTGACGTGACATTATAGTCTCATGTCATTATGAGCAGCTGTATAGTATGTTTTGTAGTACACATCTTTTGGGATTGCCCCAATGTAAAACCTTTCTGGGAAGTAGTATCTAATACAGTAAACACTATAGCGAATACCCAAGTGCCCAAAAGACCCGAAGCAGCAGTACTCCTATTAAATCAAGAGGGTTACCAGGTCGGCCTTAGGAAATTGTTAGGTCATATCTTTATGGCAGCTTCTAATTTAATCACCAGGAATTGGAAGGTCAAACTATCACCAAAAGGGGAAGACCTTCACACCCTACTGTCCGCTCGGGCCACAATGGAAAAATGGATGGCTTTCAGATCAAATACTTTTCACAGGTATCAAGAACTGTGGAACATTTGGCTTACACATTATCCAAATTAATACCAAAAGAGAGCAGTTATTGTTTGTTGTTATAGTTATTTAGTTATTAAATGTTTATTTACCTAAAGCTATAGATTTCTAAGAATAAAGACAAGCAACTGTCAAAAATGTTAAAAATTCTATGTAGAGGAATGCGAAATGTTGAGCCTTGTGAGATGCTGAGATTGTTGTCTCACTTGTCATGCCGATATAGCATAAATGTCTTGTATGCCAAATGTTTTCTACCACAAAATAAAAAATGTTCAAAACACTGTGATTCTCAGCAGGCCTATCTGCTATAGATGCGCATCAAAAACTGCATCGAAATCCACAATATTGGTGAAGATTTTAATACTTTTTTGTTGCGGTTTTAATGCGGATTTTTGTGATGATTTTCTGCCGCAGAAAATCTGAATCATTTCCACTACGTCTGAATGTATCCTTAAGGGCTCAGTCACGTGGGCGCATCGGCGCCCGTGTTACTGCAGGTAGCAGACGGCCGCAACTGAAGACGGACGTCTCTCTGCAGCGCCGGAGGAAAGATCATGTGACCGGCTTCATTGCTGGTCATGTGTTCTTTCATCAACGCTGCAGAGAGACGTCCGTCTTCAGGTACGGCCGTCTTCTTTCTGCAGTGACGGCTCAGTCACATGGGCGCAGCAGCGCCGGTGTACGGGTGCCAATGCGCCCGTGTGACTGAGCCCTAAGGCTTTTATCAGACGATCTTCATTTTGTCCCGTTTTGCGGCCATGATTTTCACATGATTTCAATAGTTTCATTTTCAGTTGCGGGATTCTTGCGTGTTAATACTACATTGCAGGAAAAGCTACTTTCACACACTGAAATCCTTATTCAAAATAAATAAAACGCAACCTTTAATTACAATATTATAAAATCTTATACACAGAACAGGGCCTCATAACGTTTATTTATAAATGAATAACAGATGGTTTAATAGGGTATGCACCAGTGTTTAATTTGGTTAGGGTCAAGAGATCCCTCAAACCAAATCTCCCCCAATAGGGAATAGTTAAAGTGTACTGGACTGATATAGTATGGTAATAGTGCCAATCTCAATTGTCCGGTTATGTCTTGCCAGGGTGCCTGCCCTCGTTTAAACCCATAAATTTAAAACAGATGGTTTTATGGATGTGCATATCAGTCCAGAACAATAGGCTCTATGAATATTCAACTCTACCTTCAGGGCTGGAGCTGCCGCCGATTCTTTTTGTTATTTTGGTTCCTGTCCAAATACCTTGACCAACAATTAGCATTGAGTCATGAGCAAGGGACAAAGTAGTTAGGGCATCTATTATATACTCTAACTGTTGGTTTTACCAACTCTAGGGACCATAGAGTTAGAAGATAGCAATTCATTGAGGTTGAGGCCTGACTATCCTATACTCTTAGATAAGTTATCGTACTTCACGCTCTCTAAACCCTATTAAACCATCTGTTATTCATTTACAAATAAACGTTATGAGGCCCTGTTCTGTGTATAAGAATTTATAATATTGTAATTAAAGGTTACGTTTTATTTATTTTGAATAAGGATTTCAGTGTGTGAAAGTAACTTTACAATTCACTGATTCTCCTGCAACTGTGACTACATGCAGGAAAAGAGAGAACTCGCCCCATCTTTCTGGCACGCAGTTTTTCTATACGCGAGAAAGATAGGGCAGGACCTATCTTCCTGCATGCTTTTTTTTAAAACTTGCGCGCAACAGCTCGGAGTTTGAATAGTCAAAACAAAACCCTAAAAAACACTGCTTCATGGGCTAATACACAAAAATAAAGGATATTATAGCGAGCTTTCAAACCTCTTGGGGTTCTTCCTCAGGCTTAATGAAATAGATCCAAAGAGGCACGCATATATATATATATATATATATATATATATACACACACACACATACTTATGACAAGGCACAGACATGGATGTAATTAATTTGCACTTAAAAGATTAACACACCAGAATGACTAGAGAAATAAATAAATACTTAAATAGTCCACTGATATAGATATTTATCTATTTATTTATTTCTCTACTCATCCTGTTGCGGTATTTTTTAAGTGCAAATTAATCACATCCATGTCTGTGCCTTGTCATAAGTATAAGTGTGTGTATATATATATATATATATATATATATATGCCTCTTCGGATCTATTTCATTATGCCGGAGGAAGGACCCTGAAAGGTTTAAAAGCTCGCTATAACAGTATGTATTTTTGTTAGCCATTAAAAGGTATCATATCTACAAGATTACTTGGTTTATCTATCAGGGAACAATCCTGTTTTGTTCTACTGCCTAACACGATACCAAACTTTTATCAGCATATAGTTTTTTCATTCTCATATGGCCATGCCTCCTTTTTGTCTGACCCTACCAGCTTTTTAAAAAGTGCTGGAGGGTGGTATAAAAAGGCAAAAAGTCATAAATTATAGTGTGCACCATAATTTGCGACTTTTGTAAGCTAGAAATCTGGTGTACAAGTTATGTCACATATACCTCGTTGTTTGAAATGGAGATCTAGTCATTCTTTTCTTTCCTTCTATAATGGGGGGCACCTACATAACTTTTGCACAGGGTGCCACCTAACCAAAAGCCAGCCATGGAGAGAAGCGACACTGCAGTGATGAGAAGAAGGGGGACACGCTGTTCTCAGGATCAGTGAGGCTCTCAGCAGGGACCTATAGATAGGTGATAAAAGTCTATTTTGAGAGTAAATTGTTAATGTTTTATGGTCATTATCCTCATCATTACTGTCATTATCGACACTATTTCCACATCTCTTATTAGAACAGAACACGGAGCCACTGTTACACGGGTTTCTGTCCACTACACTCATGTATCTTGGCTCACATAGTTATTCATAGATTAGGTTATCTAAAGTAAAAATCATATTTTCTCATCTATTTATATAGACCTTTAACTTTAGTTTCCTGTGCGTCAAATATTGAGTATTTACTATGTATTGTTCCAGGATGCTTGTATGTAACAGATCTAGATAGAAGTAGTTTTTTTTTCTCTTGGAAAATAAAAGAAGGCGCTGGTGAAACAGTCTGTTTCACTTCAATGAGGTGACAGGTACATCTGAAAATGACAATACCACAAACCTAAAAAATAGATATTCTACAGTACTTTCTGTTTGAATGATAACCCCATGTATGAATCTTTGCACAAAGGACAGCTGACACACAGGAAGCAAAACCTCACAAAGCATCGGCTGCGGTATTGTTCTAGTCACTTGACATTTGGTACTATTCTATATGCTTCAAAATGAAGGTAGATTTAGTTCAATATGTGTCACTTGCATTTATTTTCTTTTATTTGTGTATTGAGAAAAATACTAGAAGTTGGATTGCGCAAAGAACATGGGGGCGAGAAATGTGGGGGTCAAGAGTCCGAAATAAAATAATTAGAATACCATATATTGTGTGACAGATTAAAGGGCTTTATACATGACCTGAGTATTGGGCAAGAACATTTGCCAGGAAAAAAGGACAAATTATTAGCCAATGAACGAGAAAACGCTCACTCGGTGGCTAATAGTATCTTTTATGCAAGCATACAAAATGCTGTTTGGTGGTCTGCATAATTTCCTTGTGTAAATGGGGAAATATAACAAATGACAACTCTATGGGAGCAAACAACTGTATTAACGATCGCTCATCACTAGGTTAGAGTCTGAATTGGCCTATGTGAAGGCCTGGTAGACAAGTGCTGATATTGTAAATCGGCACTCATCCATTGGAGGAAATTGCATTGTTTAACCTCTTAGTGACTAGCCTATAGCATTTTTACGTCCTGCCTAAGTGGGCTTTAGTCGCCGAGGATGTAAAAACATGCATTCTGCAAGGATTAAATCCACGTGGGCTATGGGCGTGACAGTTCCATGCTTTCATTGCCTGGAGGTAGCTGACAGCATGGAGCTGTCAATCCAGGCTGCAGAGAGACACCCCCCCACCCCCCTCTGGCAATGCAATCGCATTAAAGTGCAAAAAAGTTTTTAAAAAGTTAAAGATTCAGCTGACCTCATGGATTGGATCCATGGGGGCAGCTGAGATTACTCACTCCGGTCTTCCGTGCTGTCCCGCGGTGATCTGGTCCTCCAGGACCTGACACTGGCATTCTGTGCATGCGTGCCAGGCGGCATTACGTCAGCCACATGCGCAGAATGCTGGGAGCCCCGGCAAATTTGAAATCTCCTGGCTCCCGGCTCCTGAAATTAGCCTGGAGGCAGGAGATGTCACCAGGGACTGCGGTGACCGGTCCCCAGGCCCGTGATTGCCGTTATTAAATGGATAACGGCGATCACAGAAATGTGAAAAAAAGTTCAAGTTTCACCTCCCCTCATGGTTCTAATTGAGAGCTGGGAGATGTCACGGGGGCCCGCCATATACAGTTACTGGTCACGTGATTGCCATTATCCAATGGATAATGGCGATCACATAAAAGTTTTTTTAAAAGTTGAAGTTTCATCTCCCCTCACCGATGCTTCACCGACAAGAACTTTACTGATACTAAAATTTAAATTTTTATTAATATTCATTAAAAAAGAGTCATATGCATATCTATACAAGAAAATCTTGGAAAATACTTGTTTGTCCCTTTAGTGTTTAGGACATAACCATAGTGGCTATCACCATCTTTCATATGTGAAGCCAATCCTTCTCTTCTTTTTCAATACCCACAGAATAACTATGGGTGTTGATTAAACAAGGTGTGAATACTTAATGTTATATTTTCTACGTGTATGCAACGTCTCATCTGGACATATCACCCTTATTCGGGAGCCAGTATAATTATGATGTTTCACAGTCAATTTTATGGCTATATACAGGTATGAGACTTTATTCAATTCACGAGTCCCATCATACAGGTATGAGACTTTGTTCAATCCACGAGTCTCTTAGCATCCATCAACGCGTTTCTATGACACAGCATCAGCGTGTCATTTCATCAGGATGGACTGGTTGCGTACATTCACATTCGTACACCTCTTTTATTTGATGTTGTGTTTTTAGGTCAATTTTACTTATAAAGCCCCAGTAGACTGCACTGATAATGTCAGATCAGGGTTAGCGCATCAAACCAGAGGAAAACGTCGATGCTTTATTAAAGGCAGTCTTCTGGTTCGTTAGATCTAGGCCCTCATTACTCCTCTTGAAAACCAGCAAATATTAGGTAAATGCAGATGTCTACAATAGATGTAAGTAGACAGTCAGTGCATCAGCCCCTGTTTACTACAACTATAGCATATGCAGGCTGCTCCAGCTGAGTGCACATTCGCCTTTACAGAAAAATGCGAGCCCACAATATTGGGCAAATGCAAATGTCTACAATTGATGTAAGTAGACAGTCAGTGCATCAGCCCCTGCTTACTATAATTATAGCATATGCAGGCTGCTCCAGCTGAATGCACGTTTGCTCTTGCAGAAAATGCAAGCCCACATTTATGGGGTATGTAGAGTAGAACAGAACCCACATTAAAGTGGCCACATGCGCAGAATGCTGGGAGCCCCGGCAAATTTGAAATCTCCTGGCTCCCGACTCCTGAAATTAGCCTGGAGGCAGGAGATGTCACCAGGGACTGCGGTGACCGGTCCCCAGGCCCGTGATTGCCGTTATTAAATGGATAACGGCGATCACAGAAATGTGAAAAAAAGTTCAAGTTTCACCTCCCCTCATGGTTCTAATTGAGAGCTGGGAGATGTCACGGGGGCCCGCCATATACAGTTACTGGTCACGTGATTGCCATTATCCAATGGATAATGGTGATCACATAAAAGTTTTTTTAAAAAGTTGAAGTTTCATCTCCCCTCACCGATGCAATGCGATCGATGAGAAGAGATTAGAGATGAGCGAACACCAAAATGTTCGGGTGTTCGTTATCCGGAACGAACTTCCCGCGATGTCCGGGTGTTCGTTTCGAATAACGAACCCCATTGAAGTCAATGGGCGACCCGAACATTTTTGTATTTCGCCGATGCTCGCTAAGGTTTTCATGTGTGAAAATCTGGGCAATTCAAGAAAGTGATGGGAATGACACAGTGACGGATAGGGCAGGCGAGGGGCTACATGGTGGGCTGCATCTCAAGTTCACAGGTCCCACTATTAAGCCACAATAGCGGCAAGAGTGCCCCCCCCCCCACTGTCAGCATAAAGATCGTTCTCCTCTGCCACAGCTGTAACAGCTGTAGCAGAGAAGAACGATGTTTGCCCATTGAATTCAATGGAGCGGCAATACAGCAGGTTCCACTGAATGCAATGGGCTGCCCGCGATCGCAGGATGAATGGTCGGAAAGGGGTTAAATATATAACCCCTTTCCTGCAATTCATCCAGAAATGTGTTACACTAAAAATATATACCGGCGTATAAGGCGACCGGGCGTATAAGACGACCCCCCAACTGTCACCTTATACGCCGGTAATACAGTGGAGCAAAGAATAAAAATCATTACTTACGTTTTTAGATGATCTGCGGCGCTCCTGCAGGCTGTCACTCCCTCCTAATCCACGGCAGACAAGCTTTCTCTATGAAAGGCTTTAAATCCCTGCCTCCAGAAAGACACGTGCCTTCAGCCAATCACAGCCAATGACAATGATGTCATTGAATGGCTGTGATTGGCTGTGTTTCTGGAGGCGGGGATTTCAAGCCAGAACGCAGCATGTTCTATTTTACCGCGGATATCTGCGACATAGAGCCCATTGTGCTCTATGGTCGTGCTCACAGCCTACATGCAACTACATGTCATGTACTCATGTCATCGCTACGATGGTGCGGCAAATATAAACAAATAAAAGTGTACAGCGCATGACCGCCTGTGTGAGTACGCAGTTATGCGCAGTACCCGGCCATACGCAGGGCCACGGCCGAGCTCACAGCTAGGATCCGCCACAGGCCTCCACAAGCGGATTCCATATATGGCCATGTGAGCCCAGGGTTATTCAGATCGCTACCACCTGTAATATGAAATTTACAAAAAGCCACGGGAATGCTCGCCTTCAGCCAGTCCTTCCAAATCAGCAGGTTAAGCCAACCTTGGTTTAATGTATATGGCCACATTAACTTACATTTTTGAACTCTCTCATTGCCATATAGAGAAAGCTGACCAGCAAAGGCCTGATAATGACCCTTGTAATTAAGAGTATCAGTAATAATGCAGAATGTATACATATAAAAACTGATAAGACGAATTAAATAAATCTTTTGGGAATACAAATATTTACTAAAACAGACATATCAGAGGAACTGACAGATCTGTAAATCTAGGGGCTAAATAAGATGTTTGAATTGGATGAATTGTTAAGAATTAGAGTGGATCAACTAAGCACCAGCGCTGGAGATATATAGTCCAACGGCAAACAATATGGCTTGTAAACAATGGAGGCATACGTGCTTGGAATGAATAAAGATTCAGAAACAACTTGTTTTTCCAAGAGACTGTAAGACTCGGTGCAAAAAACTATATATGATCAACGGTTAGATGGAACAATACTTGTTGGCTGAAAAAGAAACATTGAATACATTAGATGCATGGATTGGCTGATTGAGTGACGGAAGGATCAGCCAATGAACCATTAAAACTGAATGACGGGAGAGGCGTTGAAATAGTGACATGTGGCCCAGAAAGAGGAGTGTACAGTTTGAGTGAAACTATTCAACTAAGATAAAGAAGGATGTGACTGAAATGAAGAAATAAGTCTGAGACACCATATAATCCAGGAAGGGGCTGAATTTGTCCTTGAAATCAGTTAATTCCGCAGAACAGAAGGTTGTAGGACATACCGGAACGACATATGGAGCAGTACAATGTTTTTCAAGTCACTGGTCAGTACAGTTGAAAAAAGTGCAATAAGATGCTATGGAGGGGCATTGGTATCAACCGAAATTAAAACTCTAGGATGAAACATTGGTGTGAACATCATTGGAAGTACAGAAGAATGTAAAAGACTGTCAATTAGGTTAAGAGTAGAGATGAGCGAACCTACTCGTTTCGAGTAATTACTCGATCGAGCACCGCGATTTTCGAGTACTTCCGTACTCGGGTGAAAAGATTCGGGGGGCGCCGGGGGGCGGGGGGAGGCGTGGCGGAGTGGGGGGTAGCAGCGGGGAACAGGGGGGAGCCCTCTCTCTCTCCCTCTCCCCCCCACTACCCGCTGCAACCCCCCACTCACCCACGGCGCCCCCCGAAACTTTTCACCCGAGTACAGAAGTACAGAAGTACTTGAAAATCGCGGCGCTCGGGCGAAAAAGGGGCGTGGCCGAGTACGCTCGCTCATCTCTAGTTAAGAGTCTTAAAAAGGAAATGGAAATGGGGTCAAGAGAACCTGAGCAGTGAAAATCTCTATATAATGAAATATGAGCAGTATCTATTGCATCCTTAGGGCATGTACAGAATGACTTATGAGATCATTGCTTATTGTTTCATCTCTTAACTACCATCCATTTTGGTTGCTAATAGTGCTCAAGCGAGCATTGCCCTTAGCGAGTACCTGCCCGCTCGAGAGAAAAGGTTCGGCTGCCGGCGGTGGGCAGATCTCTCTCTCCCTCTCTCCCCCCTCGCTTTCCCTGCTCACTGCCACAACTCACCTGTCACTCCCGCCGGCACCCGAACCTTTTCTCTCGAGTGGGCAGTTACTCGCTAAGGGCAATGCTCGCTCGAGCAATTGCCCTTAGCGAGTATGCTCGCTCATCTCTAGTTGCTAATATTTTCTTCACTCCAACTTTCAACAACTGTCATTTTTTTTTGTTGACGAAGCCATATAAGGGTTTTTTTGCAGGATGAATGGAATTTTTTATGGTACCATATAATGCATTTAATATAGGATGAAATAGATAAAAAATGGAAAAGGAAATGTTCCATTGTTTTGGGAGGGTTGTTCTTACGATCTTCAAGATGTGGTAAAACTAAGATGCCCTCTATTTTGCACATCATCATGATTACGGAAATAGCCACGTTTATATATTTTTTAACTGGCGCTACTTCAAAAAGAAAAATAATAATTGCGTTTTTGCCACTATAACTTTATCTGTTTCTCGAGGCTGAAGGAGTGAGGGCTTGTTTTTCACAGAATAGCCTGTGGTATTTATTTTGGGGTACATATAACTTTTGACTACTTTTTAATAATTTTTTTGGGCAGGGCAGTGGGTAAACTAAAAAAAAAACCACAATTCTGACACTCTGCATTTTTTTGTTATATGTGACATATCACCATGCGAGATATATAATCCAATAAGCAATTAGTTCGAGATTTTATAAATGCGACAATTCCAATTTAAATTATTTTTTAAAGAAAAAAAATTGAGAAAGGTTTTTTTTTTAACTTGCAATATATATTTTTAAAAATTATTCACCTTAATTTTTATTTTTTTGAGTCCCACTAGGGGACTTAAACTTGCAATCCTTTGATTACCTGTAAATATACTGCAATACTTAAATAATATACTGCAATAAATAAATCAATTATATACCATGATGAACCAATGACATTCTAGAATAAATCCATGACATAGACAGCAAGGTTATAATCCTACTCAATAAGGAAAGGGAAGAATCATTGTGCAACATGATTGCATCCATTCTCCAACTGGAGATCCTTGAGCCCACCAGAAGAGATGATTCTGAGAGTCCACCCTCTGTCTATACAGAACTTGTCAACATCCATTTTTGATTGCATTGTAATCTTTGTTATCATTGCATTAACAGAACATGATACCAATATGATCTAATAGGTTATTTGTGAATCAACTATGAGAAGCAGACCATAGTGACACGTGATTGGCTTCAAAGCCAACCCCAAATGGGGGATGTATTCTGCTTGAACATTTGGAAGGGGCATAGATTTGGGAGGCAGGTGCTGATAAGGACCAACATGCCATTGTGCCATAGCCAGGGTATTTAGACACAGATCTAGGGAAGCATATGGAATATTTGTCAGGGCCTACTCTGGTGTGTCAGTCTGACCCTGATTACTCCATCTATAGTTGGCTATAAATATTATACCAACAACCCATTCACATATTATATACTATAGTCATAGTCACTATAAAGAGATCAATATTAAAGTGGTAACAATATACAAGGCCCAAATAATACTGTCACACCATGACCACTACATTAGTGTCTCAATAATATTACCATACTGTTACTGCCCAAAAAGCACTATACAAAGACAAATATTACCAGCATGCAATATCCTTATGGTTGTAGACATCAGTTCACATAGGCACTCTGTAGACCATAGAAGTGATTACAGTACAGTTAAATCTAATACCTCACAAGTGATATCTTCTCTGATTCGAGTTGTTCACTTTTCCTACCTTTTCCATATTGCCCAGACCGCCATGAAGACTTCTTTCAGCACAACTTTTGTCTGCACAGTTTATCGTACAGATATCTTTGACTTCTCACTTTACCAACACACTCCCTACCATTTCCCAACCTACACAAAAGCCCCATCCTGCTGCTAACCCCAATTCAGTGCCTGTCGCTGTCCCATCTGTTACTGTAACCGCTTACTTCAGAAACAATGGGGTCATAACTATAGCTATCCCCCAAATTACTATACAAACAGCACCCCTTGAAAACAATAGTGCGCGTAAATAACAGCGACAGACAGATAGCACTTTATATTGTGCTTTGGGCGTTATTTGAGGCCAAGATGGTAATAGTGCACCACATAGTAAAGTGCTCCCGTTTGTGCCCCACAACATAATTGTGTCCACGAACAATAATAGTACCCCTTTTAGGTCCTTCACAATAAAAGTGCTCCTCTTAGCGCCCCACAAAGTAATAATGTCCAGCTTTATGACCCCTACACAATAATAATTTTCTTTTTGGGCCCTCACATAGTAATAACGCCTACTGTTGGTACAATGTAATAATCCCCCTAGAGTCCTAGACAGTAATAATGTAGCTTTGACAATAACAATCCCCTCTTTCTGCCCCAACATAGTAGTAATCATTCTCATTGTTCCCATAACACAGTTAGAATGCCCCCTCCAAAGTGCCCATAGAAAATATTAAAGGGGGACCTTTTTTATTCTGCAGGGGGCTCTAAGAAGGTTATTATTACTATTTTGGGATATTATTAATAAGCCCACTTTTTGCCACAAAACCATAATAGCAACCCATTTTGTGCACCCATACAAAAACCTCGGGGATTTCTTAAATACATTTCTTTAGAGAAAGAAAAAAGCAGCCACAAAATAGTGTGTATGAAGGAAGCCAAGAAATGCGTCTGCGGATTACTACATCATTAGATG
Source organism: Eleutherodactylus coqui (assembly GCF_035609145.1). Taxonomy (NCBI): domain Eukaryota; kingdom Metazoa; phylum Chordata; class Amphibia; order Anura; family Eleutherodactylidae; genus Eleutherodactylus; species Eleutherodactylus coqui. The sequence continues at coordinate 438,919,888 of NC_089837.1, read as the reverse complement.
TGAATCTGCTGTATTAAATCAGAGATTACATTTTAAATTATGCAGACCACACATATAAAAGCAATCCATAAAACAGGGCGTCATTTTTACAACGGTCATAATGTTGAACAAGTGATGTCAGTCACCGATGTTAACCGTGACTTATGACTTAGTACACTGCTCCTTCAGTCGGTCTGTAAGTGCTGATCTGCTCTCATCATGACTCACGTCTCCTTGTTCTGCTGCTGGTGGAGAGGTTTATAATCTCTGCTCGCTCTGTTGGATAACACAAATACAGACTGCGTGAAAACTTTTCCACCACTGCTGTCAAGACTTCATTGTCACCTTGCTAGCTCCACACCCCGGGAGATAGATTTTTTTTTTCTTGTCCTAATGTAAAAAGGAAGTTTCGACCCCAGAAGCAAACAAATAGAATACTACATTTAATCTCCAGAAAAACACGTTCTCACTCAATCCCTTTTTAGAAAAAGTAGGTAGCAAAAAAAGCCAAAACAAATATCAATGCAACAAATTATATAGAAGCTATGAAAGTCGTATAAGAAGGAACTAAAGAAAAACAAGCAAAAAAGTTGACCTGCTTATGGGATACTGGACTATCCTACCTGGTGGGACCCTTCTTCATTCTTCCAATATGAACAGCACTGGCTAATCAGAGCAGTGCGGGATGTCTTAGACCATTGATACACTATTAGTGCTCAGTGTGCATTGGGTAATCGTAAAATTGCCATAGCAATCTTGGAAGAATGAAGAATGGTCTGAAGAACAGGCAGATTGGCAGTAGTATGTGGAGAAAGGACAGCACCAGGTGATATTACTTCCCTCCTCCAGGCTCGGGGCAAATCTTGTCACTAGATCAAAAGATCACTTTTACTTGTTTTTTTACATAAATGGCCTAATGTTACCATGCAGGGCGGCGCTGGGTCCCGCGGCCGGCACGCGCCGCTTCGAGCTCGGCTTCGGCGTCCCGGAGCTGTGCTGTCAGGGATCTCCCGGCGGCGTGGAGCAGCCAGCGTGCAGCAGCGTGGAGCAGCCAGCGTGCTGCGGCGTGGGCGTGTCCGCCCGTAGGGCGCCGCCCGCTCTCATCCACCTCCCTTATGCAACAGTGGGAGAGTCGGCTCCTCCCACTCTCCGCCCCGGGGCGGAGGCTTTTAGTTAAAAGGCTGGCAGTGACCTGAACTCACTGCCAGTTATTGGTTCTGCTAGCCTCTAGTCAGGTCTATTCTAGTCTGTCCTAGTTGCTTGTCAGTATCCTTCCGTTTGCCTGTGAGCTACACCTCCAGCCTTGATTCTCCTAGTTGTTTTGTTGGTCTGTTACACCTGCCTCTTCTGTCGGCACTCTGTCCCCTGTTAGTAGTTCCATCCAGGTAGTCGCCAGGTCCCTAGCCAGCGCAGGGACTGCCGCCCAGTTGTCCGCCTGGGGTTAGCCAGGGCCGAGGCAAGTAGGCAGGGACAGTGGGGTGCAGGAGATCAGGGCACCCCAACTGGCGCTCGGGGGGCAGAGTGCCGTAACATAATAACTGGCCCTTTAAAACCGTTTTTGTCATGGAGGCGATCAGTTCCCTCACGAACCAGCTGCAGGCCCTGGTGCCTGTGATCCAGGATTTATCCGCCCGCATGGTGGCCCAGGAGCAGTGGGGGGTGTCGCAGGGGTCGGACGCCTCAACCAGCCCCGAACCCAAGTGCCCTCTTCCCGAGGTGTTTTCTGGGGAGAGGAACAAGTTTTTTGTTTTCCGACAGGCGTGTCGCCTGTTTTTTCGCATGCGTCCCCGTTCTTCCGGGTCGGAGGCTCAGAGGGTCGGGCTGATAATGTCCCTGCTGCGGGGCTCGGCACAGACATGGGCTTTCTCCATCCCCGAGGGTTCCTCCTGCCTGCAGTCCGTGGATTCCTTTTTTCAGGAACTCGGGGGTATCTTCGACGAACCGGACCGAGCGGGGTTGGCGGTTTCACGGTTGTTGGCGCTGCGGCAGGGGTTGTCGTGTGTGGAGGATTATTGCTCCAACTTCAGACGCTATGCGGGGGACACGACATGGAACGATAGCGCGCTGAAGGACGTTTTTCTGCAGAGCCTCTCGGACGCTGTTAAAGACCTGTTAATTTCCCATCCCGTTCCCGGGTCCTTAAGGGAGGCTATGGAGCTAGCGGTGAGAGCAGATAGGAGGCTCAGGTCTAGGGAGCAGGACAGGCAGACCCGTAGAGTCAGGGAGGTCAGTGGCCCTGGTCCCTCCTCCTTCTCACCAGTCTCTGCGCCCGAGCCGATGGAGGTGGACCCGCTGGACCCCAAAGAGCGACGCCGGATCCGTTTGTTGCATCGTCTCTGCCTCTACTGCGGGAAAGCTGGACATCGGGTGATAACCTGCCCACTGAAGTCTCAACGCCCGCAGCCGGAACCGGCGGAAAACTCCGAGTCCTAGGCGATTGCAGGGAGGATCGCCTAGGACTTCAGGTACTTCCTAAACTTTTGGTACCGTGTCATGTTAGATTCGGGGATTTTTCCCGATCAGGGCGGGCGTTTATTGATTCCGGAGCAGCCGCTAACTTGATAAGTCTGGGTTTTGTCCGTTCTCTGATGGCGGAATTTGTGGCGTTGAAGACGCCAATTCATTTTACCAGCATTGATGCTACCCCTCTCTCTACAGGCTTGGTACGATGGAGGACCCCAAGATTACAGTTCACGGTGGGGGTCCTCCACTCGGAAGAACTGTCTTTCTTGGTTATGGAAAAAATGTCGGTTGATGTGGTGCTTGGTATGCCCTGGTTGGCACTGCACAACCCCCAATTTGATTGGTCCACCCGGGAATTGACTCATTGGGGGTCATCGTGTCACAATCACCTGTCTACCATAGCTGTGTGCTCCGCAGATACGGTGCTCATTCCGGAGTATTTGTCAGACTTTCAGGATGTATTCTCCAAACGACTGTCTAAGGCTCTGCCCCCTCATAGGGAGTGGGACTGTGGTATCGACCTGATTCCCGACGGTCCCATCCCTAAGGGAGCCATTTTCAATCTGTCAGGTCGTGAGCATGAAGCCCTCAAGTCCTATGTCTCGGAAGCTCTGGCCAACCGACATATCCGGCCGTCCAGGTCCCCTGCCGGGGCAGGTCTCTTCTTTGTAGAGAAGAAGGACGGGACACTAAGGCCTTGTGTGGATTATCGGGCCTTGAATAAAATGACTGTGAAGAACCAGTGCTCCTTGCCCCTAATTCCTGACTTGTTGAATCAGGTGGTAGGGGCTCACTGGTTCTCCAAACTGGACTTAAGGGGGGCTTACAATCTAATTCGCATCAGAGAGGGAGATGAATGGAAGACAGCGTTCAACACCCCGTTAGGACATTTTGAATGTCTGGTCATGCCTTTTGGACTCTGTAATGCCCCCGCTGTGTTTCAGGGTTTTATGAACGCAGTCTTCCACGACTTCCTGGGGGTATTTCTGGTCATTTATCTGGACGACATCCTGGTGTACTCACCTGACTGGGATTCACATGTGCGGCACCTGAGGTTGGTCCTGACCCGTTTGCGCGAGTATCAACTTTTTGTCAAATTAGAGAAATGTACATTTGGCTCTAAACAAGTATCCTTCCTTGGTTATGTAATTTCCCCCACAGAGATTCAGATGGAGTCTGATAAAGTAGCAGCTATCTCCCAATGGGTCAGACCCGACAACCTCAAGGCTCTCCAGCGGTTCTTAGGTTTTGCAAATTTCTACCGCAAATTCATTAGAAATTACTCAGTTATTGCTCAACCTCTGACCGACCTGACTAAGAAGGGGGCTGACTTGGGTAAGTGGTCGCCTGCAGCCCTTGAGGCCTTTAGCCGTCTAAAAAAGGCATTCACGACTGCCCCGGTGCTAATACAGCCAGACGCACGACTACCCTTTTTTATTGAGGTAGACGCGTCAGAAGTGGGGACAGGAGCAGTATTGTCGCAGGAAGTCAGTGGGAGGTCTGGCTATAGCCCATGTGCGTTCTTTTCGCGAAAGTTCAATTCAGCAGAGCGCAACTACGACGTGGGTAACCGTGAATTGTTGGCTATCAAATGGGCTCTGGAAGAGTGGCGACACCATCTTGAGGGTGCTAGACACCCAATTACCGTATATACTGATCACAAGAATCTGGTATATCTCGCCAATGCGAAAAGACTCACTGCTCGTCAAGCCAGGTGGGCGTTGTTCTTCGCCAGGTTTAACTTCGTCGTGACATATATCCCCGGAGAGAAGAACGTGAAGGCGGATGCTCTGTCACGGAGTTTCGGGGTACCAGACAGTGGGACCATGACTCCCGAGAATATCTTAGCCCCCGGCGTGGTGGTGGCAGTGTTAGAGTCTAACTTCGTCCCTCAACTACAGGATGCTCAGCAGGACGCTCCGTCAGGGGTGCCGGAGGGCAGATGGTTTGTGCCAGAGACCCTACGCCCTAGAGTCATGGACGAGTCCCACTCGTCGGCTCTCGCCGGGCATCCAGGGTTCCAGGGGACCCTGGAGCTTTGCTCCCGATACTTCTGGTGGCCAGGCATGTCTCAGGAGATCCGCAACTTTGTGAGGGGTTGCTCGGTCTGTGCTCGCAATAAGAGTCGGCGGCGTCCTCCGGAGGGTCCTCTGAGACCACTACCGGTTCCTTCCAGTCCCTGGTCTCACTTATCAGTAGATTTCATCACTGACCTACCAGAATCCCAGAAATGCACCACTATCTTAGTGGTGGTCGACCGGTTCTCAAAGATGGCACATTTTGTGGCGTTAAAAAAGCTACCCTCGGCAAAAGAATTTGCCACGATTTTTGTAAAGGAAATAATTCGCCTACATGGGGTTCCCCAAAATATTGTATCTGATCGCGGGGTTCAGTTTGTGTCGCAGTTTTGGCGTGCCTTCTGCAGAAACCTGGGAACGTCGCTTTCCTTCTCGTCAGCGTTCCACCCGCAGACTAATGGTCAGACTGAGCGGAAGAACCAAGACTTAGTGCAATATTTACGGTTGTTTGCCAGCGAAAAGGCTTACCAGTGGGCAGAGTTCCTGCCGTTGGCAGAGTTTGCACTAAACAACCGCCTTTGTTCTTCTACTGGGGTGTCTCCATTTTTTAGTGTATACGGTCAGCATCCTCGCTTCCTTACAGCAATCCCTACTCCGTCGCTCTGTCCGGCAGCGGATGACGCCACAGATACGCTTCGGGGAGTATGGAAAGAGGTGCAGAGAAACTTGGAGGCAGCGGGGGCCCGTATGCAGTTGCGCAGTGGGAAGAGTCTGTCTGTGTCTGAACCTTACAGGGTGGGACAGAAGGTATACCTGTCTTCTAAAAATCTCAAATTGCGGGTCCCGTCCTTGAAGCTGGCGCCACGTTACGTGGGGCCGTTCGCCATCACACGTGTGGTGAACCCACTCGCCTACGAGCTGGGGTTGCCAACCACATGGAGGGTTCACAGGGTATTCCATAAGTCGCTGCTGAAACCTTTTGTCCCTTCGGTGATACCCACCTCCGGTCCCCCTCCGCCCACCCTGGTCCGGGATGAAGTCGAATACGAGGTCCAGGAGATACTGGACTCTCGTCGGTGTCGAGGAATCCTACAATACTTGGTGGCCTGGAAGGGTTTTCCATCAGAAGATCATTCCTGGGTGGCCGCATGTGATGTTCATGCTCCCGTGTTGGTACGGCGGTTCCACCGTCGTTTTCCAGATAAGCCTGGTCGAGTTTCCGGGGGCCCGGAGGTCCCCCGTCAGAGGGGGGGTAATGTTACCATGCAGGGCGGCGCTGGGTCCCGCGGCCAGCGCGCGCCGCTTCGAGCTCGGCTTCGGCGTCCCGGAGCTGTGCTGTCAGGGATCTCCCGGCGGCGTGGAGCAGCCAGCGTGCAGCAGCGTGGAGCAGCCAGCGTGCTGCGGCGTGGGCGTGTCCGCCCGTAGGGCGCCGCCCGCTCTCATCCACCTCCCTTATGCAACAGTGGGAGAGTCGGCTCCTCCCACTCTCCGCCCCGGGGCGGAGGCTTTTAGTTAAAAGGCTGGCAGTGACCTGAACTCACTGCCAGTTATTGGTTCTGCTAGCCTCTAGTCAGGTCTATTCTAGTCTGTCCTAGTTGCTTGTCAGTATCCTTCCGTTTGCCTGTGAGCTACACCTCCAGCCTTGATTCTCCTAGTTGTTTTGTTGGTCTGTTACACCTGCCTCTTCTGTCGGCACTCTGTCCCCTGTTAGTAGTTCCATCCAGGTAGTCGCCAGGTCCCTAGCCAGCGCAGGGACTGCCGCCCAGTTGTCCGCCTGGGGTTAGCCAGGGCCGAGGCAAGTAGGCAGGGACAGTGGGGTGCAGGAGATCAGGGCACCCCAACTGGCGCTCGGGGGGCAGAGTGCCGTAACACCTAAGGGCTCAGTCACACGGGCGCATTGGCACCCGTACACCAGCGCCGATGCGCCCGTGTGACAGAGCAGTTACTGCAGAAAGAAGACGGCCGTACCTGAAGACGGACGTCTCTCTGCAGCGCTGATGAAAGAACACATGACCGGCGCTGCAGAGCTGTCCGTCTTCGGATACGGCTGTCTGCTACCTGCAGTAACACGGGCGCCAATGCGCCCGTGTGACTGAGCCCTAAGGCCGGGCACATCCGCTGGGCCGAAGAAAGAAGATCTGGCCGCGACAGAGGGAAGATCCGCAGCATCCGGACAGGTGAGTTTTAATTCTGGTACGGGTGTTCCGCGGATCCGGATGGCTTCCATAGGCTTCAATAGAAGCCTGCGGGAGCCGTCCCCACAGGAGACGCGCACTAAAATGGAGCATATCGCGTTTTTTTTCCTGCACGCGGATCCGCACCTGAAGGGAAAAATGACTTCCGCAGGTATTTAACTACCTGCGGGTGTCCAATGCATCCCTATGGGGCGCGGATTCGCGTGTGGGAAAAACGCTGCGGATTTTAAATAATCTTTTCCCTGTGGACATGAGGCTCAAGGCCTCATGTCCATGGGGAAAATCAGGCCCGCTACGGATTCTCCATGGAGAATCCGTAGCGGGTCCCTCCTGCCCCACGGACATGAGGCATAAAAATAAGAATTAACTCACCTCTCGCCCGCTCCGGATCTTCCCTTCGCCGCGGCTTCATCTTCTCTCCGTCGCGGACGGATCTTCTTTCTTCGGCCAGGCGGATGCGCAGGGCACGTCGGTTGCGTGCCCCGCGCATGCGCCGGCCCGAAGAAAGAAGATTCGGCCGCGACGGAGAGAAGATGAAGCCGCGGTGAAGGGAAGATCCGGAGCAGGTGAGTAAATTCCGATTTTGGTCTCCCGCGGATCCGGACGGCTTCCATAGGCTTCAATAGAAGCCCGCGGGAGACCCGCACGAAAATGGAGCATGGTCCAGATTTTTTCATGCTCCATTTTTAAAAAAATCACTTTTATTGACCATCCGCGGGTATTTATCTACCCGCGGGTGGTCAATGCATCCCTATGGGATGCGGATCCGCGGGCAGGAGAAGAGTTAAAATCCGCAGCGTTTTTCCCGCACGCTGATCCGCGCCCTATAGGAATGCATTGAGCACCCGCGGGTAGATAAATACCCATGGATGGTAATTAAAAAATTTCTGGAGCATGAAAAAAAATGGACATGCTCCATTTTAGTACGGATCACGCGTGCGGGAGCTCATAGAGCACATAGCTCAATTGATCTCCAGCATGAAAAATAAAAGACAATTACAGTGCATCCGCACTGCATCTGCAGCCCAAATCCGCGTTACAAATCCACAGCGGATCTGATTTTCCCCGTGGACATGAGGCCTTAATTTACCCAATGTCACAACAAGACAAAATGTAAAAAAGTGAGAGTCTGAAAACGTTCTGGCCCACTGTATATTTATTTAGCATATTAGCGTATATATGTTTTACTGTTTTGTTAGCGCACTACCACAGTTGTATATAGTTCTTTAAATACATTTGATGATGATTGGGGGAAGCAGCCCATCTTTAGTAAAATAGAAGAGAAACCGCCTATGCACCATATTTTGTGGTAGAGTATCAGTTTATTAGAGAAGTATAGTACTGAGGCTACGGTTACATGTCGGAGGGACTAGTAAGTAGTATAAGACTGAGTTCCCACCAGACAGAGTTGTTGACACAGTGGAAGCAATTAGCACCTTTAATAAGTCACAATGAGCAACAAGGGACTGTAGAGAGGAAATGCCATCTGCCAGAAAGGAGCTAGTTATCTCCTGGCCCATGTACTGAAGTTAGGCCAGTATGGTTTTCCCTTTGCCGAGATTGAGAAGTTGGAGAGCGAAGTCCACAAGAAAGGCTAGTGAAGTGGTGACTTGAGGGGTGGAAGTGTTGAAGTATACAGAAACTGTTGACTGCTCTAACAGTGAGTTTGCTTTGTCCAACCACCAACTTGAGTAACTGCCATCTGGTATGACTAACCACCAACTTATGTAAGCAATTGTTAAATGTGTACCCTAATTGGAAGACTATGTAACCGTATGCTTATTGAACTAACTGTAACCATTAAAGGAGTTCTGTCAGAAAAAAACAACAAAACATACTCACCTGTGCCATACGGGGCCGGTCACTGGGAGGCTGCTGCTCCTCTTCTTTCCCTCTAGCAGCTGTCCAATCGCAGGGCAGAAGCTGGCAAACTTCCAGCTTCCGCCCCTGCTCCGACCATGCAGGACGGCAAGTACTGCCGCTTGGGTCAGTGGTCGGCGAGTCACAAGTGACGTGTCGCCCACTGATTGGCCTGGCCGCATCTAGCCTCTGCTATTCTCGGAGAGTCGACGGCAAGTGCGCATGAGTCCCCCTTCCCGACGCGCATGTGCACACTCCATCAACTCTCCGTGGACGGCAGAGGTTAGACCTGGCCAGGATGTCGGGAGTACGCATGCACGCGCAGGAGCCACTAGAACATGACACCTCATATGGCACCTAAAGAACGGAGGGAAGAACAACAGCGGGATTAGGTGAGTTAGGTTTTTTTTCCACTCTTTTCTTTTTACAGGTTACACTCTACAGGGATGCAGGGCAGGATGCAGGTGAGTATACATTTTGTTTTTTTATTTTACTGACTGAACCCCTTTAAGCTTATGCCTCTCTGAAGTAAAATTCAAGTTTTGCAGGGGAACTGAATGCTCCATATGCCTCATTCTGTGCCATCCCAAGAGCTTGCTGTCTGTGTACATTTCCGGCCCCCAAGATATCTTGGCTGGCATTACTACTTGCCTGTAGAAGTTATGGCACCAGGATATATTATGGGAAGAAGATAAGCTGGCGGAGGCAGCGTGATGCTCTGGGAAATGTTTTACGGGAAAACCTGGGGTTCTAGCATTCATTTAGATGTTACTTTGACAGGTACCAAAAAAGGATAAAATAGGTCAGCACTTCCCAATAGAAATACATAGGTGCACGTTAAACCTTGGCTACAACATACAATAGAAGCAGAAACTAAAATGGGGCAACAGCACGCAAAATACATTTATTATCAGAGGTATACATACCTATAATCAATACTCTAACCACATTAAATAATGCAAGGCTCTTGGTATATAATTTGATCAAATCATATTGGCCCATCTACCAACGTCCAGATGACCAAACTATCAGATGGGTCCTAACTAGAGATGAGCGAACGTACTCGTCAGAGCTTGATACTCGTTCGAGTATTAGCGTGTTCGAGATGCTCGTTACTAGAGGCGAGTACCACGCGATGTTCGAGTTACTTTCACTTTCATCTCCTGATCCAGGTGTATCGCAGCCGACTGCTGGGGGATTAGGAGAGAGGCACGTTTCTGGCGTCTCCACATTCATCTCACAATTAATGGGTCCACGAGGTAGACCTTTATTAGAAAATGAGCAGTGTGAGCAGGTCCTGTCGTGGATGGCAGAAAGTGCATCCAGCAATCTATCGACCACCCAGAATTCTGCGCCGTCCACTGCTGCAACTCTAAATCATCTGGCTGCTGCTCCTCCTTCCTCCCAGCCTCCTCACTCCATTACAATGACACATTCTGAGGAGCAGGCAGACTCCCAGGAACCGTTCCCGGGCCCCTGCCCAGAATGGGCAGCAATGGTTCCTCTCCCACCGGAGGGGTTTGTCGTGACCGATGCCCAACCTTTGGAAAGTTCCCGGGGTCCGGGGGATGAGGCTGGGGACTTCCGGCAACTGTCTCAAGAGCTTTCAGTGGGTGAGGAGGACGATGAGACACAGTTGTCTATCACTCAGGTAGTAGTAATTGGAGTAAGTCCGAGGGAGGAGCGCACAGAGGATTTGGAGGAAGAGCAGCAGGACGATGAGGTGACTGACCCCACCTGGTTTGCTACGCCTACTGAGGACAGGTCTTCAGAGGGGAAGGCAAGTGCAGCAGCAGGGCAGGTTGGAAGAGGCAGTGCGGTGGCCAGGGGTAGAGGCAGGGCCAGAACGAATAATCCACCAACTGTTTCCCAAAGCGCCCCCTCGCGCCATGCCACCTTGCAGAGGCCGAGGTGCTCAAAGGTCTGGCAGTTTTTCACTGAGAGTGCAGTTTTTCACTTGTCGCGCCAAGATCAGCCGGGGAGCCACCACCACCAGCCTCACCACCACCAGCATGCGCAGACATATGATGGCCAAGCACCCCACAAGGTGGGACGAAGGCCGTTCACCGCCTCCGGTTTGCACCACTGCCTCTCCCCCTGTGCCCCAACCTGCCACTGAGATCCAACCCCCCTCTCAGGACACAGGCACTACCGTCTCCTGGCCTGCACCCACACCCTCACCTCCGCTGTGCTCGGCCCCATCCACCAATGTCTCTAAGCGCACCGTCCAGCCGTCGCTAGCGCAAGTGTTGGAGCGCAAGCGCAAGTACGCCGCCACACACCCGCACGCTCAAGCGTTAAACGTGCACATAGCCAAATTTATCAGCCTGGAGATGCTGCCGTATAGGGTTGTGGAAACGGAGGCTTTCAAAGGTATGATGGCGGCGGCGGCCCCGCGCTACTCAGTTCCCAGTCACCACAACTTTTCCCGATGTGCCGTCCCAGCCCTGCACGACCACGTCTCCCGCAACATTGTACGCGCCCTCACCAACGCGTTTACTGGCAAGGTCCACTTAACAACGGACACGTGGACAAGCACAGGCGGGCAGGGCCACTATATCTCCCTGACGGCACATTGGGTGAATTTAGTGGAGGCTGGGACAGAGTCAGAGCCTGGGACCGCTCACGTCCTACCCACCCCCAGAATTGCGGGCCCCAGCTCGGTGCTGGTATCTGCGGCGGTGTATGCTTCCTCCACTAAACCACCCTCCTCCTCCTCCTCCTACGCAACCTCTGTCTCGCAATCAAGATGTGTCAGCAGCAGCACGTCGTTAGCAGTCGGTGTCGCGCGGCGTGGCAGCACAGCGGTGGGCAAGCGTCAGCAGGCCGTGCTGAAACTACTCAGCTTAGGAGAGAAGAGGCCCACGGCCCACGAACTGCTGCAGGGTCTGACAGAGCAGACCGACCGCTGGCTTGCGCCGCTGAGCCTCCAACCGGGCATGGTCGTGTGTGACAATGGCCGTAACCTGGTGGCGGCTTTGCAGCTCGGCAGCCTCACACACGTGCCATGCCTGGCCCACGTCTTTAATTTGGTGGTTCAGCGCTTTCTGAAAAGCTACCCACGCTTGTCAGACCTGCTCGGAAAGGTGCGCCGGCTCAGCGCACATTTCCGCAAGTCCCACACGGACGCTGCCACCCTGCGCACCCTGCAACATCGGTTTCATCTGCCAGTGCACCGACTGCTATGCGACGTGCCCACACAGTGGAACTCTACGCTCCATATGTTGGCCAGGCTCTATGAGCAGCGTAGAGCTATAGTGGAATACCAACTCCGACATGGGCGGCGCAGTGGGAGTCAGCCTCCTCAATTCTTTACAGAAGAGTGGGCCTGGTTGGCAGACATCTGCCAGGTCCTTGGAAACTTTGAGCAGTCTACCCAAATGGTGAGCGGCGATGCTGCAATCATTAGCGTCACCATTCCTCTGCTATGCCTCTTGAGAAGTTCCCTGCAAAGCATAAAGGCAGACGCTTTGCGCTCGGAAACAGAGGCGGGGGAAGACAGTATGTCGCTGGATAGTCAGAGCACCCTCCTGTCTATATCTCAGCGCGTTGAGGAGGAGGAGGAGGAGCATGAGGAGGATGAGGAGGAGGGGGAAGAGACAGGTTGGCCCAATGCTGAGGGTACCCATGCTGCTTGCCTGTCATCCTTTCAGCGTGTATGGCCTGAGGAGGAGGAGGAGGATCCTGAAAGTGATCTTCCTAGTGCGGACAGCCATGTGTTGCGTACAGGTACCCTGGCACACATGGCTGACTTCATGTTAGGATGCCTTTCTCGTGACCCTCGCGTTACACGCATTCTGGCCACTACGGATTACTGGGTGTACACACTGCTCGACCCACGGTATAAGGAGAACCTTTCCACTCTCATACCCGAAGAGGAAAGGGGTTCGAGAGTGATGCTATACCACAGGACCCTGGCGGACAAACTGATGGTAAAATTCCCATCCGACAGCGCTAGTGGCCGAAGGCGCAGTTCCGAGGGCCAGGTAGCAGGGGAGGCGCAGAGATCAGGCAGCATGTACAGCACAGGCAGGGGAACACTCTCTAAGGCCTTTGACAGCTTTCTGGCTCCCCAGCAAGACTGTGTCCACTTCTAAAGAACCCCAGTGTGACTGGGGCATGCAGTGTGGGCCGAAGCCCACCTGCATTAAACATGACATTACCTCAGCTGTGATGGGCAATGCAATGGGATATATTTATGTACCGCCAGTGGGTTCCAGGGAGCCACCCATGCTGTCGGTCCACACGGAGTTGTAACTGCATGTGTCCACTTCTAAAGAACTCCAGTCTGACTGGGGCATGCAGTGTGGGCCGAAGCCCACCTGCATTAAACATGACATTACCTCAGCTGTGCTGGGCACTGCAATGGGATATATTTATGTACCGCCGGTGGGTTCCAGGGAGCCACCCATGCTGTGGGTCCACAGGGAGTTGTAACTGCATGTGTCTACTTCTAAAGAACCCCAGTCTGACTGGGGCATGCAGTGTGGGCCGAAGCCCACCTGCATTTAATCGGACGTTACCTCAGCTGTGATGGGCAATGCAATGGGATATATTTATGTACCGCCGGTGGCTTCCTGGCACCCACCCATGCTGTCGGTCCACACGGAGTTGTAACTGCATGTGTCCACTTCTAAAGAACCCCAGTCTGACTGGGGCATGCAGTGTGGGCCGAAGCCCACCTGCATTTTATCGGACGTTACCTCAGCTGTGATGGGCACTGCAATGGGATACATTTATGTACAGCCGGTGGGTTCCAGGGAGCCACCCATGCTGTGGGTGCACACGGAATTCCCATTGCAGAGTTGTACCTGCCTGTGACTATTTATAAAAAAAACGCGGTCTGACTGGGGCATGCAGACACCTTGACAGAATGAATAGTGTGTGGCACATAGGTTCCCCATTGCTATGCCCACGTGTGCAGCTCCTGATGGCAGTGGCACAGGATTATATTTCTCATTGCTTCTGTACAGCATTGTGGGCTATCGCCCCGCCCCTTTTAAAGAGGGTCGCTGCCTAGCCGTGCCAACCCTCTGCAGTGTGTGCCTGCGGTTCCTCCTCATGGCAGACGCACTTATAAATAGACATGAGGGTGGTGTGGCTATGAGGCCAGCGTGTAGCATGAGTGCAGCTGAAGGCTGCGCAGGGACACTTTGGTGTGCGCTGTGGACACTGCGTCGTGCGGGAGGGGGGGGGGGGGGGTTGGCAGCATGTAACCCAGGAGAAGTGGCAGCGGAGTGTCATGCAGGCAGTGATTGTGCTTTGTTGGAGGTAGTGTGGTGCTTAGCTAAGGTATGCATTGCTAATGAGGGCTTTTCAGAAGTAAAAGTTGTTGGGGGGGGCCCACTCTTGCCGCTATTGTGAACTTGAGATGCAGCCCAACATGTAGCCCCTCGCCTGCCCTATCCGTTGCTGCGTAGTTCCCATCACTTTCTTGAATTGCCCAGATTTGGAAATGGAAACCTTAACGAGCATCGGCGATATACAAAAATGCTCGAGTCGCCCATTGACTTCAATGGGGTTCGTTACTCGAAACGAACCCTCGAGCATCGCGATAATTTCATCCTGAGTAACCAGCACCCAAGCATTTTGGTGCTCGCTCATCTCTAATCCTAACACTAATACCAGGTGGTAAATCTCAACCTGGGAAAGATGGAAACCTACCTATAAGAATGCTCCTCTCTTGGGAATAAGCCTACAAATAAAACCAGGGAAGATAGGATACCATTTATATGGTCCAATAGGAGGAACAGAAGGGGAATAGCCGGCAGCGGTATTCTGTAATGACAGTGACTTCTTTTATCAGGATAATATGCTCTGCCACACAGCAAAAATTCTGTGCAGTCAGATCCTGCAGGCTTCCATCTGACCCTTTCTACTGGCTCAAAAGAGTCCTCCAGGAGTGGAAGAAATAGCTGCTGCCCCTGTAGCCTGTGAGAATCCCATCTTAGAATGTAACCATAATAGGTTGAATGTGGCAATAGACAGAGCAGGAAGGGGGCAGGGCCACAGGTAGGGGTGGAGCCTAACATCGTAATGTTTATTACTGATAGGCTAATGGCCATAAGCCTGACAGGAAAGAACAACAGCGTGGTATTAGGCTCTGCCTACAGTCCCGTTATATTCTTCCTCTAGTCTAGAGCTGCATTTAACCTAGCCAGGTCAACAGCGTGCTGGGCCCTGAGCACGAAGGAGGATTCAGGCCCCTCTGAACCAAGTATATGCAATAACTGCAAATAAGTAAATATCAGGTCACAGGTGTAGCAACAGTACTTACAATTATTTCTAGTTTATGACTTTTTTGGATTGCATTATTAAACTATTATCCATGTACTAAACAACAAACAGGCTAAGCAGGTCCCAATCAGATCAGAAATTAGAATTCGTAAGATGTGTTCTTTAGTTTCCTACGGGCAAACTCTGTTATTGCTTTATCAAAAGAAACCATTTTGATTAATTTAGTCTCGACAGACAGCACTACGATTGCATGTAAGCGAGTCTGCCCCATTGTCCTCAATGCTGATGTTATGTCTCTGTGTGTGCTGCAGAGAGTTAGAGAAGAAGAAATAACTTGTTTCAGAATTTCAATAAAAAGAAGTTTAAAAAAAATGAAGAAAGCTTGTTTTCAGAATGGGTAGTATATAGTAGACACTGCAACAGCAGCCAGGCTCCTCCAACTAGCTCCAAGAGAACTGAGAATTACAAACACAGAATGTTGAGGGGAAAACTCATGATCTCTGCAGGATATATAGTCATATAATGGGCAGATATAGTGTTATTGCTCATATACACACAAACAACAACTTATCCTGACATCACCCGAAATTCTGAGTACAGTTTAAATCTTTGCTTACTGAAATGATTAAATTTGACAATCTGATACAACTTTCTTTTCCCTGTTTTCATTTGTCATAAACACACAGGCATACACACACCCAGCACAACTTACATATAAATCTCAAAAAAAAAAATAGCAGTCCATGTGAGCAGACATTTTTTTAAAAAATCTCCATTTCCAAATATTTAATGCTTTTTGTTAAAATTTTGTAAAACAGTATGAGCATTAGCTTTTTTTTTTTTTTTTACAATTTTTTACATCTTCCTGTGTCTTCCACTAGTTGGCCCAACAGCTCTGTATAACAGTGAACATACCCCTTAATACTCCGGTATAGGGGCGTAACTATAAAGGGTGCAGGGGATGCGGTTGCACCCGGGCCCAGGAGCCTTAGGGGCCCATAAGGCCTCAGTTCTCCATATAGGGAGCCCAGTACTATGAATAAAGCATTCTAGTTGGAGGCCCTGTTACAGATTTTGCATCGGGGCTCAGGAGCTTCAAGTTACGCCTCTGCTCTGGTATATTTGGATATGAAAACAGTACATTAACACATTGGTCAGTTCAGTAGGTGTGGATGCTGACGCTGAATTAGACAGTGTTGATGTTTTCATTGTTAGCTGTTTATTCATTAATGAGCGGGAATATTTGTTCCAGTTCTAGGTCATGTAGCTGGGGACATTTCAGCTTCTCCACTACTATTTTGACTGCAAAGTACATGAAACTTGATCTGTTGAACACAATATTTCACCTATGACATTTGCCGCTTATATGAATAAGTCAGCATTCAGGGTATCATGTTGTGTTAGAGGTTTATATAATGATCATATTAATACATCCTGCTAATGAAGGAAAGCCTACTCTCACAATTACTCACCCTTCCTGTAATACAAATACCAATATAAGCGGGGAGGCGGTTGGAAGACCATTATTCTACAGCTACATTATCATTTTATTCAGGAGCATCAATTTAATCACAAGGCCATTTGGTTGATCATTCAATAGAATCATGTTTTCATCCAGGTACAGCTAACTGGCAAATGCAGGGCGTCCCTCAAAAAAGTGTATTCCAGCACAAAACAATGCAATTAACACATAAAATATAACCTATAGACATAAAAAGGAGGGAGGGGGAATATAAAAGGGACATCAGGACAGTCTATAATCAATACTTTATGTATCTATTGGTATTTAACCCCTGAAGGACAGGGCCTATTTTGGACATAAGGACTAGGGATGAGCGAGTATACTCGCTAAAGCACTACTCGCTCCAGTAATGTGCCTTAGCCGAGTATCTCCCTGCTCGTCCCTGAAGATTCGGGAGCCGCTGCAGCTGACAGGTGAGTCGCAGCGGGGAGCAGGGGAGAGCGGGCGGGAGAGAGGGAGAGAGAGATCTCCCCTCCATTCCTCCCCGTTCTCCCCCGCCGCTCCCCGCCCCCCGCCGGCCCCCGAATCTTTAGGGACGAGCAGGGAGATACTTGGCTAAAGCACATTACTCGAGCGAATAGTGCTTTAGCGAGTATACTCGTTCATCCCTAATAAGGACGCAACAATTTTGGGGGGATTTTCAACTCCATAACCTTTTTATTTTTGTGTCGACATGGCCGTATGAGGGCTTGTTTTTTGCGTAGTGAGCTGTAGTTTTTATATACTTAGACTATATTGTAAAACTTTTATTATTTTTTTTATGATAGCAGGGAGAGAAAACGCATCAATTCTGCCATTGTTTTTTTTTTTTTTTAACAACGTCAATCATGCAGCATAAATGACACAATACATGTTTTCTGCTGGTCAGTATGATTATAACGATACCATAATTCTTTTTTTTTTAGGTTTTTCCACTTTTCTGCAATAAAACCCCTTTTTTTAAATTATTAGTTTTTTCTAAATCGCTGCATTCAAAGTCCTATGACTTATTTATTTGTTCATGGATGGAGCTCTGTGAGGGCTTGTTTTTTTGCATGATGAGATGCAGATTTTATGGGTACCATTTTAGGCTTTTTTGAGCACTTTTATTGTGTTTTTGGGGAGGCAAAACGAAATAAATAAGCATTTTGCCTCAGTTTTTTTAAACATTTTTTTGCAGTGCAGGATAAAAAGTGTGTTCAAAATGAGTTGTTACGGATATGATGATACCAAATATGTGGGATCTTTATTTTTTTTTTTTTTTATTCTAAGGCCTTAGTCAGACGGGCGTTTTTTTCGCGCGATTTGCGGATCGCATGACGGATGCGCATCCGCAAATCACGTGACCGGTGCGCGCAAGTCGCCTGCAAATCGCCCGAAAATCTGCTCCTAGCCGCATTTCATTAGAAACGGGCCGGAGCTGTCCAGCGCATTGCATTCAATGGAGACGGCAATAGAGCCGTCTCCATTTAAAGCAATGCGCTGCGGGCGAGCCCGGGATGAATTGTCGGTAAGGGCTTAAATATATAAGCCCTTCCCTGCAATCCATCCTAAAATGTGTTAAAATAAAAAAAAATTGTATACTCACCTTCTGCCGGGAGCCGGAGCTCCGCGCGGCCGTCCTGCAGTGGGTGTGAAGGGGATGTGAGTCAGACCTGCCCCCTGATTGGCTCAGCACTGAGCCAATCAGAGGCATGCCTCACTCACACCCATTCATGAATTCATGAATGGATGTGAGTCAGACCTGCCCCTGATTGGCTCAGCGCTGAGAGGCAGCAGTCACTCACCCATTCATGAATTCATGAATGGGTGTGTGAGTGTTTTCAGCCTCTGATTGGTCAGGGCTGTGACCAATCAGAGGCAGATCATTCAGCAGGCGGGGATTTTAAAGCCCCACCGGCTGAATAGTGCCGAGAAGCAGTTCAGGAGAACTGACAGCGGCCGCGGCTGGACTCCGGCTGCAGCGGAAAGGTGAGTATACAATTTTTTTTTATTTTAACACATTTTAGGATCAATTGCAGGGAAGGGCTTATATATTTAACCCCTTCCCGACAATTCACCCCGCGCACGCCGGCAGCCCATTGCTTTCAATGGATCGGCTGTATTGCCGCTCCATTGAATTCAATGGGCAAACATCGTTCTTCTCTGCCACAGCTGTTACAGCTGTGGCAGAGAAGAATGATTTGTCTCCTATATGTTCTCAATGGGGTCGGCGCTGCTGCCGCCGGCCCCATTGAGCGCATATACAGAAGAGAACAGGAATCGCAGATCGCATAAAATCACATAAAAAGCGCTCATGTGTCCGATACCATTGCAAAGCAATGGTTTTATAAAATCGCCGGACGCATGCGCATGCGCAAATCGCGGCTAAAAACACCCGTCTGACTAAGGCCTAATAGGGGAAAAAGCACACAAAAAAGGGGAGGTTTAAGATTTTGTTTTTACATATTTCTTTTTTTTACACTTTTTTTTAAACTTCTTTTACACTTTTCATTTCCTTGTTGGGGATTTGTACCATAGCTGCTATGAATATGATGATAAAGCATTGCAGGACCTCTGTCCTGCAATGCCTTATCACTTCTATTAGCAATCATATGCAATGGCAAAGCCAGACACCTGTAGCTGGCATCCTTTTGTCATGGCAACCATCGGCCCTCCACGATTTCATCGCAAGAGTCTGATGGCGTCACATGGGGAACGCGCTCCCTCTGTGAACCCTCTACATAGATCGCAGTGTGTAAGGGGCTAACAGCGGGGGTTGCTATCCCAATGCACCCCCACTGTTGTAGCTGTAGGCCGGCTATTGGTGACAGCCAACTCCCGCTGCCAGATAGCACAGGACCTCTTCTGATCTCATGCTATCCCCAGGATGTAAGTATACGTCCTATTGTGTTAAGTACCCCGCAGTCAGG
This sequence comes from Eleutherodactylus coqui, assembly GCF_035609145.1. Classification (NCBI taxonomy): domain Eukaryota; kingdom Metazoa; phylum Chordata; class Amphibia; order Anura; family Eleutherodactylidae; genus Eleutherodactylus; species Eleutherodactylus coqui. The sequence goes on along the minus strand of NC_089837.1, from coordinate 438,900,723 downwards.
ATATGCATTTACATCCTGTGGTGTTAGAGGTTAAAATGCTAAATATCATAAATGGCGAACCAATCAAAAATGTTATTTTTTTGAAAGATTATGAATACCTTTGAGAGGCAATTTTTTTTTCACTTAAATACATGTATTTTGGGCTGACAATCATTTTTGCAATATGGTTTCATTGAAAAAATATTGCAAGGTTTGTCTTCTGCAGCTTCTACATATAACTCTATACAAAACCTGTGTTAAGACTCTGGGTGTGGACCCACTTGGCTAACCAACCAAACCTAGGTTTTAGACCAGACCTGGTATGGCTGGCAACTGCCACCAGTGGTCAGAAGTACAGAAGCAGGGAAAACTCAGATGGGTAACTTGCCGTTAGCTAAGCAGGAAGATGGGAAAAGCCCTGCTTATTAGCAGGGTAGGTGTCCTGATAACAACGGTCCAGCGCTGGAACCTTGGGGCTGACTATCCCTGACAGAAAACAAGGACAGTGTGCATAAAGCACAAAACAGGACTGACTACCACAGAAATAGGAACAATGCACAGACTGGACAGAAATGAACAGACACAAACAAGCTAAAGCATAAGGCAAAAAAATATACAAAATAAACAAATGCCGATATCGGCTCAAAAGACAGAACAGTCATGAAACAGGCGACTGTTACGGTATCCTACCTACCGGTACGCCAGCCTGGGTTGCTCTAGAACTTACCTGCAACCTCCTGTCCCTGCCTACTTGCCTCCAATCCTGGCTAACCCCAGGCTGGCAACTGGGCAGCAGTCCCTACTTTCACTAGGGACCGAGAGGGGACACTGGCGTACCAAGATGTAACAAGGTAGAATACCGACAGGATGGGCAGATGATACAACCAACAGAAAAATACAAGCAGACCAAGGCAGATGGGAGATCCCGGCAGATATGACAGAACAAGCTGACAACGCTGGAGACCAACAGAGGCAGGATGCTAGCACGCTGAAGGAAACCAAATAACTGGCAGTGAATGCAGGTCACTGCCAGCCTTAAAAACACAAGCCTCCCCCCAGGGGCGGAGAGAGGGGGAGACACTCACTCCCACAGCACCAATTTAAAGGTGCTAATGCACAAGGCTGACTACAGGTGCGCGCGCGCACGGCGCCGCCCGAACCAGCACGAGCACGCGCTGCGCACCAACAGCACCCTGCCGGATAACCAGCCGGGGGGACGCGTCCCAACCGCGGGAGCCAGCGCCCCGCCCCCCCTGGGAGGTCCTGCAGCTGCCACGCGGTAACAGCGACCTAGATGTGCTGGGTGTCTGAAACAAACACACATCAATTCTGAAGCAAATATGGGGATTCCCCAGCTCACTTAAATAGAAGGGTAATTGCTATTTAAGCTGCAGCTAGGCTGTGACCAATGAGAGGGGTTAACTCCCTCATTGCTGGTAGAAAATAGAACAAAGAGTACATTCAAACAGAATAAGCAGAGCGATGCCTTAGTCGGCCCAGAATACCAAGAGGGCTGCAGACACAGGTAGTAGACCTAACAAACTGCAGTCTAAGAGCCCTTTAACCCCATAGTGACCAGCCCATAGTGTTTTTATGTCCTGCCCAAGTGGGCTTTAATCCCCGAGGATGTAAAAACATGCATCCTGCAGGGATTAAAGCCATGTGGGCTGTGGACATGACAGCTCCATGCTGGCGGTGCCCGGAGGTAGCTGATAAACATGGACCTGTCATCCTGGGCTGCGGGAAGCCCCCACGGCAATGCGATCGGAACTATCCAATGGATAGTGCCAATCGCATTAAAGTGAAAAAAAGTTTTAAAAAACTAAAAGATTCAGCTGCCCCATGATCGGATGCATGGGGCAGCTGAAATTACTCACCCCGGTCCTCTGTGCTGTCCCACGGTGATCTGGTCCTCCGGGACCAGATGCCCGCCTTCTGCCGAGAAGGGTCTAGTATATCATATGAGGCATGGAAGAAAAAAATCAAGGGCCGCATTGATTCTGGTTGTTGATGCCAAGTTGAATGGTTTAAAGGGGTTCTGACATGAAAAAAATTTTTTTACTCACCTTGCCTGGCCAGGACCGATCACCAGGCATGTCCCCTTCCTCCGGCATCTTCTTCTGTGGTTTCCAGAAGCAGAGCAGGATTTGTCACAATGACGACTTCCTGCTCTGCTCCGTCTGTCAGCCACTTCTGAGGTGAACGTCCGTCCTGGCTGAACTCCGAGATTCTGCACGTGCGCAGTGGAAACGCAGCCAGTCCTGACTCCTGTCAGAGGGCACCTCTCCACTGCGCAAACCAATGATAGAAGCAGCATCAAATGTGTAGTAAAGAATTCTATTTTAGCCAGATATTTCCAAAAAGTAGAAAAATTATTTCCTTTATTCCATGGTCAAAGACAGCGACATTTCGACCCACCCTCTGGGGTCTTTCTCAAGCTGATATACCATACAACATCTTAGCTCATGTTTAAATAAAAGCAAAAACCAATTACAATTACATTAAACCTCCCTCACACATGTGAAACCACATTTCTCATGCTTACCATAGGCTGGCACGTGAATGGCAATCCGATGGAAGAACTTCTAACCCCTGTGACACTCCACGCTGTGGCTAGCACCGCCATTAAGCGCTACCATTAAGCGCCGGTTTGTGTAGTTGCAAAGTGTAGTTGTTTATTATTTTATTTTATTTAGTTGCAAAGTGCGCATGCGCACAATCCCGGAGGGGGGCAGCCTGTCCTTGGCTCGTCAGAGGAAGAAGACTGCCTGCTGGGAGATGACCCACTGATGACAACAACAACAAAACATAAGGTAAGACCAGGGAATAATGGCTGTTAAATAGAGATGAGCGAGCACGCTCGGTAAGGTCAGTTGCTCGAGCGAGCCTCGCTCATCTCAAGTAACTGCCTTCTCCTCCAAGCGTGCTCAGGGGGCGGCGGGGGTGAGCGGCGGGAGGTAGCGGGGTAGAGAGAGAGATATCTCTCTCACTCTCCCCCACGCTCCCCTCCGCTCTCCCCCACCGCCCCCCATCCCCTGCTGCCCCCCGAGCATGCTCGGAGGAGAAGGCAGTCACTCGAGATGAGCGAGGCTCGCTGGAGTAACTAACCTTACCAAGCGTACTTGCTCATCTCTACTGTTAAAGCATAAAAACATTATTCGTGTCAGAACCCCTTTAATAAAAGAGTATACAGCACCATGTGGAATTATAGTGACTATATCCCAATGTCATAAGCGGCACAGCGCTGTCCCTGTGGTAGGATGTTTTTCAAGACTATCTGCCTTCTTAGCTCATTCTGGCCTGACGATCAAGTCATTTAGCTCCTCCTATGGATCTGGCACCTCCTCAACTGGGAACACCATAAGCCGGGTAAGCAGACTTGGTCAGGTACCCCTTCGGCCTTTGCCTGAACCTAACTGGAGGTCCTCACCGCTTGCTTTATGTCCACCCACCCCTGATATTTAGAGTTAGTATACAATGCAATACTTGATAGACATTATTAGACATCTCGAGAGTAAAAGAAGGTCTTTGAAGATTTTTATATTTCATGTAGCACAACTAGTTCCCCTGATGCCTATCTACTTTCACTTACTACCCTACTAGTGGTGAACGAGTTAAGCAGATAGTAGCAATCAATGCGAATTTTATTCATCTAAAAGGAATTTCAGCTCACCCTTTCACGGATGGGAAGTCCTCAATGGCACTTCAGAACTAGTGGTATAATGAATTAATGGATTTGTATTCCATGGTAAATTTAAGTTATTATCTGGAAAGTACATGACTAATTTGAGAATACCTTCAATTATGGGAATCTTTTGTTATGGACAAGATCTTGACATTTTCTGTATTGCAATCAGCTCACTTCTCCCTCCCTATGTGGCTTCTTTTCCAGAGCTATTGAGAACCAACATCATTTCATGCAAATTTTTCTTATACACAATCAAATGGCACAATCCTTTGTGATCAAGCGCAACAATACAGTAAAAATAAAGCATACAATTAACATTTAACATCACTTTTACTTTTCAAAGTGAATTTCAAATTTCAGAAGAAAACGTTTACACAGTAATACTGTTGGTTTACTGTTATTAGTGTGGCATGTTAATAGCTTTACTAACTTATTAAAAAACTACTGAGAGAAGTATGAACAATTATGAAACTCTATAAAGAACATTACTACCTACACTGCTTTAACCCTTTCCGATCCACTGTCTGACTACTGAAGACATTATGGTTTAAGGCTGTACAGCTCCGATGTTGGAAGACGCCCGTCGGGGTTCTCTTACTGTATATTGCCAGCCTCTCTGCTGTCGGAGCCTATCCAATGTGTCACCTCATGCAGTACTGGCTTTAGCCAGCATATAGCGCCGTTGTATAACGGCAGAAAAAGAGTAAGTCCCTTAGAAACACCAGGATACAAATTAGATTGGAAAGGGTTAATATCTCAAATGCTATGTACTGTATGTAAGTACTCTCTCCAGCATCTACCTACAGTAGCTATATACACTGAAAGGTCACTTTATTAGAGGCACCAGCCTTTTTACGATTGGCACTTTCCTGTATGGAAATCAGGCACGTGACCCCGAAGCAAAACATAAAATTAAGTGGCAAGTTTTACCTGGATCAGTCTTAGCGTGGATCCACATTAGATGGGAAAATCCAACAACTGAGTGACTTCCAACGAGGTCTGGTCATCAGTGCTAGACTACCCGGGCCAGGATTTCATACACTGCCAACCTTGTGGGGTTTTCTCGTGCAATGGTGTGCAGAGTATACTGAGAATGGTGTGATCGAGGAAAAACATCTAGTGAAAGGGGATCCTGTGGACATAAGTAACCTATCAATGAAAGGAGTCAGAAGAGACTGTCAAGAATCATTATGACAACAGGTGGTGCACAGTTTGCAAAAAGTGACATGTCCAAATGCACAACTTGTCACTCCTTGCCATGGATGGTCGTGAATAGCAGATGATTAGCTCCAGTGGCATTGCTCTCTGGGAGAAACAGAAACACAAGACTCCAGGGGGCAAAAAAGAGCAGGAATTGAAAGACTGTAAGCACTTAGAAGAGGATGTCAAGAGATGTTCTGATAAACAGGAGTTGAGCATTCAAACAAATTGCAGCTGAATACAACGCTGGTGCTCCAACTAACGTGTCTTTAGCACGGCTGGTCTATAACAGCAGACGACCAAGTTGATTGCCATTGCTATTATTGCAGCCATTCTGAAGTCTTCACCTTGCTTTCAGGCCGGACCAGGGTTTAGCAGTGTCTCTGCCTTTCCTAAGGCTGAGGGGCGTGGTGTCAGGTGAGTGATGTCAGTTCTCACCTGTATGAGTAGCCCTGCCCTATTTAAGCTGTGCTAGTATTGACCTCAGTGCTGGTCAATTTTCAGTTGCTTCCTGGATTGCTGCTGAGGAGCACAGCCTGCCACTGGAGCGCCTGTTCCTTGCTGCCAACCGCTGCTACACTGAAGTACCACTAATGGTTACCGTTTACTGTTCCCTTTTGTATCAGGGCTCCCTGGTAGGGAATTATTAGTTACCTAGGTACGAGTGTGGGTCTGCAACTGTCGGGAGCGATCTGCCCGCCGTGTAGGCAGGACTAGTTCCTTTTTATATTCATGTTGTGCTTATTTTTTATGGTATGTACAGTTGTACTTATTCTTTTGTTTATGAATACCGCATGTCCGGTAAGGACACAACAGATTGACCAGCCCTTACTTACTCAGGGAGATTCTGTGTGTATTATGAATCCCATTGAGGTTTTGTCACACCAGCTTGGAGCGCTGGCTGCTAAGGTTGCAGAGGTAAAACAGCAACAACTTGCGCTGCAGGTTTCTCAGCACGGAACCAAACATTGAGCTACCCAATCGTTTTTATGGCAATAGACAGAAATTCGGATCTTTTCGAGATACCTGTAAGCTCTATTTTAGACTGCATCCAGGGTCTTCGGGAGATGACGCCCAGAGGGTGGGTATTGTAATTTCCTGACTTCGGGGGGCGCCACAGGCATGGGCTTTCTCCTTGCCCCTGATTTCTGAGGTCTTGGCCTTAGTTGACAGCTTTTTTGCAGCATTGGGTCTTATCCATGATGACCTAGATAAAATATCTGTGGCTGAAGGAAATATCAGACGTTTACGACAGGGAGACTCCGCTGTCAAAGATAATTGTGCTGAGTTTTGATGGTGGGGAACGGAGACTTAGTGGAATGACCCCGCCCTAAAGAGTCGGTTCCATAGTGGTCTGTCCAAAAAGAACGAAGACTTACTTGTAGGATATCCAGTACCCTGCAGTCTAGATGAGGCTATGTCTCTGGCTATCAAAGTTGGGAGATGGATCAGGGAGAGGCATCAGGGACTCACCATAGATTCTGGCTTCTTACCTGCGTATGTGGAGGAGCCCATGCAGCTGGCGTCACTGGCTGGCAGGGTTAGGAGTGGGAGGAAGGTACAGTGTAAAGATCGATGCTTTGTCTTTAATCGCACAGGTCATATGGCTCAGTTTTGTCTCCGACATAATTGCCAGCAGAAACTTGATGACCTGGAGGTTAGAGGGAAGGTCCCTTTAGGCCATCATATAGCTTGGGTATCATCCTCCAGGCAGGTCCTCCCTGCTAAATTCTTTGTAGCAGTGTGGGCAGTCCTATAAGAGTTTTTCTGAATTTTGTGGAGCTAGTATTAATTTAATACATCAGGATACGGTCAAACATTTAGGCTTAGAGATGAATCCTTTGCATTTTCCTATCCTTGTGTCCATCATTGATGCTGCTCCGCTATCTCAGAGAAGTCTGAGGTTTTGTGTGCATAATGTCCATTTAAAGATTGGGCTGTTCCACACAGAAATTATAACACTATATGTCATGGAATCCCTCCCTGCATAAGTAGTCTTTGGGTAGCCTTGGCTATGCTTACACAACCTGGTAGTGGACTGGGAGAAGGGGGATATAATGAAATGGAGCCCTGGTTGTCTGTCCTGTTGCATTTCTGTTGATGTAGCTTCTATTCATGCAGAAGAGTTACCTGAATTTATTGCTGACTTCTCTGATGTGTTTTCCCAGGAAGGGGCAGACAAATTACTACCGCACAGAAAGGGGGATTGTGCAATTGAACTTCTCCCTGACTGCAAGTTTCCCAAGAGTCGCATGTTCAACATATCGGCCCCTGAGAGACAGGCCCTTAAAGGGGTTGTCTCGCGAAATCAAGTGGGGTTATACACTTCTGTATGGCCATATTAATGCACTTTGTAATATACATCGTGCATTAAATATGAGCCATACAGAAATTATTCACTTACCTGCTCCGTTGCTAGCGTCCACGTCTCCATGGATCCGTCTAAAATCACCGGCGGCTTGCTTTTTTAGACGCGCTTGCGCAGTCCGTTCTTCTGCTCTGAGCACGAGCCGCTTCAGTGTGCTCGCCGCTACAGCTCTTCTGCGCATGCGCAGACGAGCTGTAACTTCTCGGGAGCGCGCTGGAGCGGCCATTCTGCTACCATCCTCTGTTAGAGAACGGTGCAGAAACTTGAGCAGCCCAGCCGAGAAGCCCAGCCCAGCAGCCCAGCCGAGAAGCCCAGCCCTGCCGTGAAGCCGCCCATGTAAGTGAGGGGTCGGGGGTGATGTGTGCGCTGGGGGGGCCTGCCGCCGGGCCCCGGAGCCTGCCGCCGGGCCCCATAGCCTTCGTCTGTTGTCAGGGGCCTGCCGCCGGGCCCCGGAGCCTGCCGCCGGGCCCCGGAGCCTTCGTCTTTTGTCAGGGGCCTGCCGCCGGGCCCCGGAGCCTGCCGCCGGGCCCCGGAGCCTGCCGCCAGGCCCCGGAGCCTTCGTATGTTGTCAGGGGCCTGCCGTGGGGGAGCCGGGGCCTAGCGCGGGGGAGCCGGGGCCTAGCGTCGGTTACCTGCTGCCTGGCGGTGGGTGACTGTGGCCCAAGAGCGTGTGCCGTGGTCGGCGGCCGCGGTGGGTCCGGTCGGCGGCTGCGGGGCGTCTGGTTGTCGGGGAGACACAGCTGGTAGCGTCTCGGGAGCGCGCACGTCGGGCTACAGCAAGCGACGGGAAAAGAGCCGGCGGCCATCTTTGGGAAACTTTTTATAAGTTGCTGAAACGCTGGAAATGTAAGTATAAACCGGCTAGAAAAGTCATTTACAGGGGGGCTTAGTAATGTATGCTTAATAAGGGGGACTGGGCAAAAAAAAAATTTCACTGCTTCCTCGAGACAACCCCTTTAAAGAGTATATTCTGGACAGTTTGAGAAAGAACCATATATGGCCATCTAGTTCCCCGCTAGCAGCTGGGTTCTTTTTTGTGAAGAAAAAAGATGGCGGGTTACGTCTCTGTGTTGACTTTAGGGAATTGAACAGAATCACAAAACGCAATGCAAACCCTCTTCCCCTTATCCCGGATCTGTTTTCGCAGTTGAATGGCTACAACTGGTTTTCTAAACTGGACTTGCGCAGGGCATATAATTTAATCCAGATAAACGAGGGGGACGAATGGAAAACTGAGCTTAATACCCCAGAGGGGCATTATGAGAGTCTGGTGGTGCCTTTTGGTCCCACTAATGCCCCTGCTGTGTTTCAGTCCCTTAACAATGAGGTTCTCTATAAGTTTGTGGGCAGATTTGTATTAGTATACCTGGATGGTATTTTGATCTTTTCTGCTGATTTTGATTCTCACGTTTCCCATGTTCTCCAGGTCCTCCAAGTTTTGCGCAAGAGTTGTTTATTCATCAAAAGAGAAAAATGTGTGTTTGCTGTACAAGAGATCACATTTTGGGGGCATATAATTGCCCAAGAGAGTTTCAAGATGGACCCTGAGAAGGTCCGCCAGCCGGTAAGTTATTACCGTTGGCAATTCCTATGAGACCTTGGACTTATTTGTCCATGGACTTCATTACAGATTTACCTGCTTCCAAAAGTAACACAGTTGTTTGGGTGGTAGTGGATCATTTTAGCAAAATGTGCCATTTTGTGGCACTTCCTGGTTTACCAAATGCTAAAACGTTGGTCAGTTTGTTCATTTCCCACATCGTTAGACTACATGGATTGCCAGAGAATATAGTTTCTGATCGTGGGGTACATTTCGTTTCCAGCTTTTGACAAATAGTTTGCTCTATTGGGCTGAGGCGATCAGCCAATCACAATCAGCTCTTTTAGCAGGCGGGAATTTTAAATCCCCGTGTGCTGATAGATCAGCAGCGCTGCAGAGCCGGGGACAGCAGTGGATAAGACGCGGCTGAGCCCCGCCAGCTGAAGGGAGGTGTGTTCTTCATCCCCACGGGGGACACGGCAGCGGCGGAAAGGTAAGTTTGTTTTTGTTACACTAAAATTCTTGTTCTTCAGGGAAGGGCTTATATGTAAAGCCCTTCCATTAAAAACAATTCACGGGTGCCGGCAGACCATTGTTTTCAATGGAGGCGCCGTCAGCAGCCGCATTGAAAACAATGCAGAGCATCGGGGGCCTTGAAAAATGCTCGAGTCTCCCAATGACTTCAATGGGGTTCGTTACTCGAAACGAGCTCTCGAGCATTAGAAAAAGTTTGGCTTGAATAACAAGCACCCGAGCATTTTGGTGCTCGCTCATCTCTAGTCCTAATACTAATACCAGGTGGTTTAATCTTTACCTAGGAAAGATGGGTACCTACCTCTTAGAATGCTCCTCTCTTGAGACTAAGCCTACAAGTAAAACCAGGGAGGGTAAGATACCATTTATATGGTCCAGTAGGAGGGACAGAAGGTAAACAGGCGGTGGGCGTGCGCGACCAAGTGAAGGCAGCCAAAACTTCACAATATTTGTAGAATAAGGATAAAATAGGTCAGCAGTTAACAATAGAAATCTATAGGTGCATCTACATAAGACATACATGTATGACATTATGGAGGGGGCCAGGAAAATATGTACTGGGCCACTACATCAGTACCGCCATCTAATTTCTGACAATTATAAGAAGCTTGAAAAACCTGCGGTTATGTGATAACTGTTTTAACCAATGTGGTAACTAGCAAAAGGGTAACATACTTTATTTAGCTGACATTTTAGTGCTAAAAAATCCCTCAAAAGTGCTGGCCACTAAGTGTCTCATTTCATTTTAATTTGCTGTCCACTGCCTATTGTCAAGTTAGGTCCATCCCTAGTAACCAAGATACTGAGATGGATTACAGGAAATGGAGGAGGGTGATGTCTCATGCTGCCTATAGAAGTCAATAGAGAGAAGAGAGGAAGGAGAAAGAGCTGTTGGAGGGACACAGGAAACGGAAAGACTCACACAGTTGTGCTGCTGCAGCTAATGGTGTCTCACAGTTATAGGAATCACATCTACATCTTAAAGATAGTTAAAGGGCGACCAAATAACTATTAGAGATGAGCGAGCACCAAAATGCTCGGGCGCTCGTTACTCGGGACGAAATTATCGCGATGCTTGAGGGTTCGTTTCGAGTAACGAACCCCATTGAAGTCAATGGGCGACCCGAGCATTTTTGTATTTCGCCGATGCTCGCTAAGGTTTTCATGTGTGAAAATCTGGGCAATTCAAGAAAGTGATGGGAACGACACAGCAACGGATAGGGCAGGCGAGGGGCTACATGTTGGGCTGCATCTCAAGTTCACAGGTCCCACTATTAAGCCACAATAGCGGCAAGAGTGGGCCCCCCCCCCCAACAATTTTTACTTCTGAAAAGCCCTCATTAGCATGGCATACCTTAGCTAAGCACCACACTACCTACAACAAAGCACAATCACTGCCTGCATGACACTCTGCTGCCACTTCTCCTGGGTTACATGCTGCCCAACCCCCCCCCCCCCTGCACGACGCAGTGTCCACAGCGCACACCAAACTGTCCCTGCGCAGCCTTCAGCTGCCCTCATGCCACGCTACCCTCATGTCTATTTATAAGTGTGTCTGCCAGAGGAAAAGCAGGCACACACTGCAGAGGGTTGGCACGGCTAGGCAGCGACCCTCTTTAAAAGGGGTGGGGCGATAGCCCACAATGCTGTACAGAAGCAATGAGAAATATAATCCTGTGCCACCGCCATCAGGAGCTGCACACGTGGGCATAGCAATGGGGAACCTATGTGCCACACACTATTCATTCTGTCAAGGTGTCTGCATGCCCCAGTCAGACCTGGCTTTTTAATTCATAGACACAGGCAGGTACAACTCCCTATTGTGAAGTCCCTGTGGACCCACAGCATGGGTGGGTGCCAGGAAGCCACCAGCGGTACATAAAAATATCCCATTGCATTGCCCAACACAGCTGAGGTAGTAATGTCGTGCTTAATGCAGGTGGGCTTCGGCCCACACTGCATGCCCCAGTCAGACTGGGGTTCTTTACAAGTGAACACATGTAGGTTAATCTCCGTGTGCACCAACAGCATGGGTGGCTCCCTGGAACCCACCGGCGGTACATAAAAATATCCCATTGCATTGCCCAACACAGCTGAGGTAGTAATGTTGTGCTTAATGCAGGTGGGCTTCGGCCCACACTGCATGCCCCAGTCAGACTGGGGTTCTTTAGAAGTGGAAACAGATGCATTTATAATTCTCTGTGGACCCACAGCATGGGTGGGTGCCAGGAAGCCACCGGCGGTACATAAAAATATCCCATTGCATTGCCCAACACAGCTGAGGTAGTAATGTTGTGCTTAATGCAGGTGGGCTTCGGCCCACACTGCATGCCTTAGTCAGACTGGGGTTCTTTAGAAGTGGAAACAGATGTATTTACAAGTCCCTGTGGACCCACAGCATGGGTGGCTCCCTGGAACACACCGGCGGTACATAAAAATATCCCATTGCATTAACCAACACAGCTGAGGTAGTAATGTCGTGCTTAATGCAGGTGGGCTTCGGCCCACACTGCATGCCCCAGTCAGACTGGTAATATGTACCTTAACAGTAACCGCGTTGGTGGTAATGTGGTCGTGACTGCGGACCTAGTAGCGCGGTTTTATTTTGTTGGTTTTCGGAATGTGGCCAGGATTAAGTGGGCTGTGGCGGGGGATGTTTTTGAGGCACTACGTGTCCTCTCCACGTGTCCGTGGTTATATACACCTTAACAGTAACAGCGTTGGTGGGAAATGGCCTCGCCGCCATCATGTCTTTGGGAAGCCTCTGTTTCCACACCCCAGAGACATACCATTAGCAGCGGTATAGGCAGAGCCCATAATTAGTAACATTTCAGCCGTAGCATTAGGACAGGCCCCACTAACATATCACTAGCAGCATTATAGGGGGAGCACAGTATTAGTTCCATTTCAGTAATAGTAGCACTCAAGACAGGCCCCAGTAACAATTCCGAAGCAGCAGTATAGTGGGAGCGCAGTCTTCGTTCCATTTCAGTAGCTGCAGTATAGACAAGGCCCAAGTTACATTTAACCCCACACACCTTTCTGTACCATGAGTGCAGGCGAAGAACATAGAAATTGCTATGATTACACTGTAGGTGAGGGCCCAAAAAAATTGGTGTACCAACAGTACTAATGTACCTCAGTAAAAATTGGCCATGCCCAGCCAAGATGGCAGGTGAAACCCATTAATCGCTTTGGTTAATGTGGCTTAATTTGTAACTAGGCCTGGAGGCAGCCCAGTTTAACGAAAAATTGTTTCAAGTTAAAGTTCCAACGCTTTTAAGAGCATTGAAACGTATAAAAATTTTTTAGAAAAATTATATGAGTGAGCCTTGTGGCCCTAAGAAAAATTGCACGTTCAGCGTGATTACGTGAGGTTTCAGGAGGAGGAGCAGGAGGAGGAGGAGGAATATTATACACAGATTGATGAAGCAGAAATGTCCCCGTTTTGGATGGTGAGAGAGAACGATGCTTCCATCCGCGGGTGCAGCCTACGTATTGCTTAGGTATCGCTGCTGTCCGCTGGTGGAGAAGAGAAGTCTGGGGAAATCCAGGTTTTGTTCATCTTGATGAGTGTTAGCCTGTCGGCACTGTCGGTTGACAGGCGGGTACGCTTATCTGTGATGATTCCCCCAGCCGCACTAAACACCCTCTCCGACAAGACGCTAGCCGCAGGACAAGCAAGCACCTCCAGGGCATACAGCGCTAGTTCAGGCCACGTGTCCAGCTTCGACACCCAGTAGTTGTAGGTGGCAGAGGCGTCACGGAGGACGGTCGTGCGATCGGCTACGTACTCCCTCACCATCCTTTTACAGTGCTCCCGCCGACTCAGCCTTGACTGGGGAGCGGTGACACAGTCTTGCTGGGGAGCCATAAAGCTGTCCAGGCCCTTAAAGACTGTTGCACTGCCTGTGCTGTACATGCTGCTCGATCTCCGCACCTCCCCTGCTACCTGGCCCTCGGAACTGCGCCTTCTGCCACTAGCGCTGTCGGGTGGGAATTTTACCATCAGCTTGTCCGCAAGGGTCCTGTGGTATAGCAACACTCTCGAACCCCTTTCCTCTTCGGGAATGAGAGTGGGAAGGTTCTCCTTATAGCGTGGGTCGAGCAGTGTGTACACCCAGTAATCCGTAGTGGCCAGAATGCGTGTAACGCGAGGGTCACGAGAAAGGCATCCTAACATGAAGTCAGCCATGTGTGCCAGGGTACCTGTACGCAACACATGGCTGTCCGCACTAGGAAGATCACTTTCAGGATCCTCCTCCTCCTCCTCAGGCCATACACGCTGAAATGATGACAGGCAAGCAGCATGGGTACCGTCAGCAGTGGGCCAAGCTGTCTCTTCCCCCTCCTCCTCATCCTCCTCATGCTCCTCCTCCTCCTCCTGAACGCGCTGAGATATAGACAGGAGGGTGCTCTGACTATCCAGCGACATACTGTCTTCCCCCGGCTCTGTTTCCGAGCGCAAAGCGGCTGCCTTTATGGTTTGCAGGGAACTTCTCAAGATGCATAGCAGAGGAATGGTAACGCTAATGATTGCAGCATCGCCGCTCACCACCTGGGTAGACTGCTCAAAGTTTCGAAGGACCTGGCAGATGTCTGCCAACCAGGCCCACTCTTCTGAAAAGAATTGAGGAGGCTGACTCCCACTGCGCCGCCCATGTTGGAGTTGGTATTCCACTATAGCTCTACGCTGCTCATAGAGCCTGGCCAACATGTGGAGCGTAGAGTTCCACCGTGTGGGCACGTCGCACAGCAGTCGGTGCACTGGCAGATTAAAGCGATGTTGCAGTGTCCGCAGGGTGGCAGCGTCCGTGTGGGACTTGCGGAAATGTGCGCAGAGCCGGCGCACCTTTACGAGCAGGTCTGACAAGCGTGGGTAGCTTTTCAGAAAGCGCTGAACCACCAAATTAAAGACGTGGGCCAGGCATGGCACGTGCGTGAGGCTGCCGAGCTGCAGAGCCGCCACCAGGTTACGGCCGTTGTCACACACGACCATGCCCGGTTGGAGGCTCAGCGGCGCAAGCTAGCGGTCGGTCTGCTCTGTCAGACCCTGCAGCAGTTCGTGGGCCGTGTGTCCTTCTCTCCTAAGCTGAGTAGTTTCAGCACGGCCTGCTGACGCTTGCCCACCGCTGTGCTGCCACGACGCGCGACACCGACTGCTGGCGACGCGCTGCTGCTGCTGACACATCTTGATTGCGAGACAGAGGTTGCGTTGGAGGAGGAGGAGGAGGAGGAGGGTGGTTTAGTGGAGGAAGCATACACCGCCGCAGATACCACCACCGAGCTGGGGCCCGCAATTCTGGGGGTGGGTAGGACGTGAGCGGTCCCAGGCTCTGACTCTGTCCCAGCCTCCACTAAATTCACCCAATGTGCCGTCAGGGAGATGTAGTGGCCCTGCCCGCCTGTGCTTGTCCACGTGTCCGTTGTTAAGTGGACCTTGGCAGTAACCGCGTTGGTGAGGGCGCGTACAATGTTGCGGGAGACGTGGTCATGCAGGGCTGGGACGGCACATCAGGAAAAGTAGTGGCGACTGGGAACTGAGTAGCGCGGGGCCGCCGCCGCCATCATACTTTTGAAGGACTCCGTTTCCACAACCCTATACGGCAGCATCTCAAGGCTGATAAATTTGGCTATCTGGACGGTTAACGCTTGAGCGTGCGGGTGCGTGGCGGCGTACTTGCGCTTGCGCTCCAACACTTGCGCTAGCGATGGCTGGACGGTGCGGTGCGAGACATTGCTGGATTGGGCCGAGGACAGCGGAGGTGAGGGTGTGGGTGCAGGCCAGGAGACGGTAGTGCCTGTGTCGTCAGAGCGGGGTTGGATCTCAGTGGCAGGTTGGGGCACAGGGGGAGAGGCAGCGGTGCAAACCGGAGGCGGTGAACGGCCTTCGTCCCACCTTGTGGGGTGCTTGGCCATCATATGTCTGCGCATGCTGGTGGTGGTGAGGCTGTTGGTGGTGGCTCCCCGGCTGATCTTGGCGCGACACAGGTTGCACACCACTGTTCGTCGGTCGTCAGGCGTCTCTGTGAAAAACTGCCTGACCTTAGAGCACCTTGGCCTCTGCAGGGTGGCATGGCGCGAGGGTGCGCTTTGGGAAACAGTTGGTGGATTATTCGGTCTGGCCCTGCCTCTACCCATGGCCACCGCACTGCCTCTTGCAACCTGCCCTGCTGCTGCCCTTGCCTCCCCCTCTGAAGACCTGTCCTGAGTAGGCATTGCAAACCAGGTGGGGTCAGTCACCTCATCGTCCTGCTGCTCTTCCTCTGAATCCTCTGTGCGCTCCTCCCTCGGACTTACTGCCCTCACTACTACCTGACTGCAAGACAACTGTGTCTCATCGTCATCGTCCTCCTCACCCACTGAAAGGTCTTGAGACAGTTGCCGGAAGTCCCCAGCCTCATCCCCCGGACCCCGGGAACTTTCCAATGGTTGGGCATCAGTGACGATAAACTCCTCTGGTGGGAGAGGAACCACTGCTGCCCAATCTGAGCAGGGGCCCGAGAACAGTTCCTGGGAGTCTTCCCGCTCCTGAGCATGTGTCATTGTAGTGGAGTGAGGAGGCTGGGAGGAAGGAGGAGCAGCAGACAGAGGATTCGGATTTGCAGCAGTGGACGGCGCAGAACTGTGGGTGGACGATAGGTTGCTCGAAGCACTTTCTGCCATCCACGACAGGACCTGCTCACACTGCTCATTTTCTAATAACGGTCTCCCGCGTGGACCCATTAATTGGGCGATGAATGTGGGGACGCCAGAAACGTGCCTCTCTCCTAATCGCGCAGCAGTTGGCTGCGATACACCTGGATCAGGAGTTCGGCCTGTGCCCACACCCTCACTTGGCCCTCCGCGTCCTCAGCCGCGTCCACGTCCTCTAGGCCTACCCCTACCCCTCAGCATGCTGTATTACCAGTGATTTGATTTCCCAGGCAGGAAATAAATTGGCGCAAGCCTGCAGGCCAAATATACTTTTTTCCCTTTTTTTTAAAAGGAAAGGCCCACTGCGTCTATTCAATGAATAATAAGTTTAATAACTGTGTTGTGCCCCTGCAAATGTGTCACAGAACTTTAGTGTTGAAGAGTTATTAACTACAGCTGAGCAAGGAATTTCACAGGCAGGAAAGAAAGTGGCGCAAGCCTGCTGTAAAACGTAGCTGGTTGCGTCTGATTTTTTTACGTTCTCCACGCAGCACACACATACCCAGAGCCCCGAGGACTGTCAGAGGCAGGCCAAATATACTTTTTTCCCTTTTTTTTAAAAGGAAAGGCCCACTGCGTCTATTCAATGAATAATAAGTTTAATAACTGTGTTGTGCCCCTGCAAATGTGTCACAGAACTTTAGTGTTGCAGAGTTATTAACTACAGCTGAGCAAGGAATTTCACAGGCAGGAAAGAAAGTGGCGCAAGCCTGCTGTTAAACGTAGCTGGCTGCGTATGAATTTTTTACGTTCTCCACGCAGCACACACGTACCCAGAGCCCCAAGGACTGTCAGAGGCAGGCCAAATATACTTTTTTCCCTTTTTTTTAAAAGGAAAGGCCCACTGCGTCTATTCAATGAATAATAAGTTTAATAACTGTGTTGTGCCCCTGCAAATGTGTCACAGAACTTTAGTGTTGCAGAGTTATTAACTACAGCGGAGCAAGGAATTTCACAGGCAGGAAAGAAAGTGGCGCAAGCCTGCTGTTAAACGTAGCTGGCTGCGTATGAATTTTTTACTATCTCCACCCACCACACGTACACAGAACGCTGAGGACTGACAGAGGCAGGGCACATAGAATTTTTCCCTTTTTTTAAAAAGAAAAGGCCCACTGACTATATTCAATCAATAATATATGTCTTCTGGCCCTGCCTACACAATTCTGTCCCTGTAGTATTACTGCAGGGCGCAATGCTCTGCACAGGCGATTTTGAAAAAAAAAATGCAACACTGCTAACAGCAGCCTGCACAGTACTGCACACGGTTAAATGTGGCCCTAAGAAGGACCGTTGGGGTTCTTGAAGCCTACACTCACTCCTAACACTCTCCCTGCCTAACCACCACTTCTGTCCCTGGACTATTACTGCAGGGCGCAATGCTCTGCAGACAGCCGATTTTGAAAAACAAAAAATTGTGCAACACTGCTAACAGCACCCTCCACAGTACTGCACACGGATAGATGTGGCCCTGAGAAGGACCGTTGGGGTTCTTGAAGCCTACACTCACTCCTAACACTCTCCCTACAGCAGCACCAGCAGCAGCACTTTCCCTCAGCTAACTCAGTCACAAGGCATCTGAGGCGAGCCGCGGGAGGGGCCGACTTTTATACTCGGGTGACATCTGATCTCCCCAGCCACTCACAGCAGGGGGGTGGTGTAGGGCTTGAACGTCACAGGGGGAAGTTGTAATGCCTTCCCTGTCTTTCAATTGGCCAGAAAAGCGCGCTAACGTCTCAGAGAGGAAACTGAAAGTAACCGGAACATCGCGTGGTACTCGTTACGAGTAACGAGCATCCCGAACACGCTAATATTCGCCCGAGCATCAAGCTCGGACGAGTACGTTCGCTCATCTCTAATAACTATGTATAAATACATTAGGGGACAACACAGAGATCCCTCCCATGATCTGGTTATACCCAGGACTGCCATAGTAACAAGTTTAGAGGAATGAAGGTTTCATCATAGAGAAGGGGTAGAAGGGGGTTCTTTACTGTAAGAGCCATGAGACTGTGGAACTCTCTGCCTGAGGACGTGGTGATGGCAAAAATCGATAGAGAAGTTTAAAAGTGGACTAGATGCATTTCTAGAGCGCTATGATATTACAGGACATTAAATAACCAGCGCAGTTCTTTATCCGGGTCCTGGAGTGAAGTCGGAATTTTCAAAACGTTGATCCAGGGATCATTCTGACTGCCATTATGGAGTTGGGAAGGATTCCACCCCCCACCCCCCTTCCCAAATGGACTAAATTGGCTTCTGCCTTATTGTGTTTTTTTTGCCTTCCTCTGGATCAACTAGGGGGTGGAAACAGGCTGAACTAGATGGACATTGTCTCTCTTCAGTCTAACATACTATGTTACATTGCTTAGTACTGCTATATAAGGGCATGTTCACAAATGCTTCTGCGTAATTCTCGCCTTGATAAACCATGGCAAAAATCAAAAATTATAATTACATCAGCTTGTTTCGGAAACCTGCATGCTACTCATATAGATGAATAATTATAGTTAAAGAACATATAAAAAATTTGAATAACTACTGAACATCACAACAAATTTATGACGATCTTACACAAATGCATGCATTCAAAACAAATTGTAGCCGGACTATTATGAAAATAGGTATTATCTGCAGATCCAAACATGGATTTAGCCCTCTTAAAAGGGTATATGCCCACATGTGGAATTCCCGATGCAAATTCCGTGTGGAATCTGCATCAATAAGTTTGAAATCCTTATATTGAAAAGCCCTTTCACAGATGGGGACGAACCCTAAAACTAAATTTTATTAGAATAGTTAAAATAATGGGCTACATAAAACAAACAGACAAATAGGACTACAGATACCACTATAAGGTAAGAAACCTCAGAAGAATAGAGACAAACTTTACCCTGCTCAGACACTGAACATTGGGATACGGTCAGGAATGGGTTAAGGTCCCCTTCTGAGTAAGTCGACCAAAGGTAAATCCTAATAGTAGAGCACATTAACCATTAAGCCTGCTCAGTATGTTGAAGATACCTCTAACAGAGAAAGGCAGAGTGCAAGCTCAAAAGTAAAAGGGGTGATGTATGATCATAATCCCCATAACTATATAGAATCTCCCAACCATAGGGATTAGGGAAAGACCTCTTCCCCTTATGTCAGGATAGATGTTCTCAAGTTCTTCCCAGTTGGTGGTCTACAATCGGTAATATCACTATGGAAGAAATATATCTGGTTCCACAGCTGCTTATAATTTTGCAGTCATGAAGGTAACAAGAGCACCCCACAGAATCTAGCAGGAAAAATGCTCAAAATGTATCTACGTTAGTGGTTTGCATTACATAGCACCACGAAGACCTGGTTCTACGTATTTCATTAGAAAAATTGTAAAGCATCAGGAAGCTAATATTATAAATGATGTCAAAATCAACTGCACTCATGTGCAGAGTTCTCCTAAGAGAGACTTCAGGAGGATCTAACCAGTCCAAAAAATGTAATCACTCAGTGCATGAGCTAAAAGGATAATCAAAAGCTCCAAAGGTACCGTTAAGCCAAACAAGAATTAGGTTAAAGATTTTTCCCAAATGCAAATATTGAAAAAAAAAATTCTATATCGGAAAGCAGATTCCAGCAGAATAAGAGTCCTTAAAAGGACTATAGGCAATCCTCTAAAAACGCTGAAAAATTCCTAATAGATGATATCCACAATCAGACAGAGTAACTAGTGAAATGTTGAAAAGCATTCACGTCATATCATGGATTCCTACTGAAAATAATGGAATGTAGTTTAGCCACGAAATCGGTGCTGATTCTATATCAAAATTCTTAATTATCTGTTATATTAATCATCTGTATTTATAGAGCGCCAACAAAACAGGGGAGAACAGATACAAAAGAGAAAGATGCAAAAAACAGTGTTACATTTAGTAATTGATTGATGGGAACAGTAGGGGTGAGGGTCCTGCTCCAGCGAGCTAATATACTACAAATAGTGGGGTGATGCAGAAGGTAAAGGTGCTGGAAATGTGCACGGCATGGTGCGGTGGAAGTGTAGGATGTAGTAACTCATAGACAATGGTCGAACTTAAGCCGTGTGATGGTTGAATCGGTATGACTGCAGGGGGTGGTTGATTGCCTCTGGCGGGGATTGCAGTCAGTAGGACAGGGAGCAAGTTATCAGGCGGAGTACAGAGGGATTTGGTTTAGGAGATGTGGTATGCCTGCCTGGAGTTTTGAGTGTCGGGAATTGACCGGATAGTTTTGGGTAGCACGTTCCAGAGGAGGGGTGCTGCTCTGGAGAGGTCTTGGAGGCAGGAGAGAGAGGTTTAAATTAAAGAGGCACTTAACCTGATTTCATTAGCTGAATAAAGGGCGCGGATTGGGTGGTGGATAGAGATGAGGGAGGCAATGTAGAGCGGCACAGTGCTATGTAGAGCTTTGTGGATGAAGGTAGTAAGTTTGAGTTGAATTCTGTATTTGACAGGCAGCCAGTCTAGTGACTGGCACATGGCAGGGGCATCCGAGTAACAGCTGGACAGGAAGATGAGCCCGGCTGCCACATTCAGGATGGATTGGAGAGGGTAGAGTCTGGTGCAGGGGAGGCCGATCAGCAGCGAGCTGCAATAATCAAGCCAAGAGTTGATGAGGGCAGCAGTGAGTGTTTTTAGCGTGTTAACAGTGAGAAAAGGACGGATTCTTTCAATGTTCTTGAGGTGCAGCTGACATGTTCGGGCAAGAGATTGGATGTAGGGGGTAAAGGAGAGATATGGGTTGAATATAACCCCAAGACAGCAGGCGTGTTGTCTGGGAGTTATGGTGGCGCCACACACTGAGATGAAGATGTCAAGATGAGGTTGGTTAGTAGAGGGCGGAAATATCAGTAGGTCAGTTTTTGAGAGGTTCAGTTTCAGGAAGAAAGAGGATATTGTGTTAGAGACAGCAGACAGACAGTTGCTGGAAAAATGTTGCTGTTAGGAGGTGTATAAGTGAGTGTTGTTAGCAAAGAGATTGTACTAATACAGGGGAGTAACTATAGGGGATATATACCAGTATATATTAGTATAGAGGCATAACTTGAAGATTTGGGGCCCCAATGCAAAACCTGTTTCAGGCCCCCCAACTATAATGCTTTATTCATAGTACTAGGCTTCCTATTTGGAGAAGATAGACCTTATGGGCCCCCTAAGAGTCCTGGGCCCAGGTGCAACCTCATCCCCTATAGTATATATATTAGTATACCCTAATGAGAAGAGATACTACTCTCCTACGTGTGCTGTTCATGAGAAAACTCTTAGCACTCTTGCCTTGCAGTGCTGGGGTCATAGGTTCAAATCTAACAAAGGACTATAGAGAGATAGAGAAGATAGAGAATACTCCAAAAACATACAGAATGGGGACATAACTCAATAGCTAATGATGTAAAGTGCTGCATACTATGCATATGGTATATAAATAAAGGTGTTGATTATATCAGCTTGTCTACTCCCACCAGCTCATGGAAGACTGAGAATTAGAGATACAATTTTAAGAGGTGTAAAATACAGGATGCAACTCATATAATGGCCAAAAATAGTGTTATTGCTCCTGTACACACACAGCAGCTGATTCAGAAGTGTCACCTGAAAGTGCCAGTCCCCTTTACTAAATGATTTTTAGTAAAAAAAATATAGTTTTTTAGTACTTTAATAGGACAATAAAATGCAACGTCTTACTTATCACTTAGGAGAAATCAATGTTAATATTGAGCGATTTTTGGAATTAAGTGCTCAACCAGCTTGAGCTTCGAAATAATTTTAGGTATAAGTGTACTGACCAAACATTTTAGACTATATTAGAATTAAAGATTTTTCATTTTGTTCAATTATGAACTGTCTGATTATCTTGGTATAAAAGAAGGATTTCTTTAAAAAAAGAAAAAGAAAAAAACTGAATTTGCAGTCTTGCTGTTAAACTCTTTAAAATGCTCCGTGTGCCCCCAGGAGCAGCAGTCCGCGGCTTCTTGTTTTGTTTGTCAGCTAAAAAAAGTAAAAAGTAGGTAGTTTAGCATGAAGCGAGGCCTAACTATTATATGAATGGGGCTTGGGAGTAAAGCACATGAATAGAAGCAAATGGCAATAGAGGGTGAACAATTAAGGACCCTTTTGAGCTCATTACCTTGTTTCCATGGGGAAGTTTTCTACAAAGCAAGATAAAAAGCTTTATTACTTTTAATATATGATGATTTTAAAAATGCACTAGTATCTCTGGTGTACAGATGTGCACAGAATGCAAAAAGGATTTTTCCATTTATTTTTCATAATATGTGATACCCACAAAAAAAAAGAAAATTCTAGCTATAAAGCAAGATTTAAGTACAATGGATATATCTAATAAAACACTGTCAAGATGTTAATGTAGTGGCCCAGCGCGTCCTACAGAACATTCACATACATCCTGTCTCACCTGTCTATGTGCCGTCCATGGGCATAGAAGGTGCCGTCTGTAGGGGAGACCCTGTTTCCCCCCCTTCTCTCCTTAGCCTGATGTCAGCTGCAACCGTATTGGCTGAAAATCAGGTTTAATTTCACTGGTGCAGAGTTCCAAGGGCGGGAAAGTAAACACACTAGTCTCTATGCAAGAGTGGGAGGAGTCCAGAAAGTGCAGGAACTGAGCAGAGGAGATAAAAGGAGGAGTCAGTGAGCAGTTAGGGAGACTCAGACAGACATCAGAGAGGAGTAGCTGCAGTCAGCCGTGTCGGAAGGGAGGAGGTACATGTGCAGAGACAAGTCAAAAATTCAACACGTTCCTGTCGAGGTTGAACGTGGTGCAAACCCGTTCCCTTATCATACTGCTGCAGAGGCTTTCTGAGGTCGCCCTTCTACAGAGAGTCATAGCTATCTGGTGAATTCAAAGCCAGGATTAGTCACTCAGTCCCTTTCTACGCTTCTTCAGCTGCACTTCACCCAACTCAGATCAACTCTTAAGATAGGATATCTAGGGAGAAATTGTCTGCCAAATTCAGTCCAGAGTAAAGTAAGGAGAGAGCACTGAAATCAGGCCCTAATCAAAACAAATACTGTTGTGTTTCCCATTGTGTTCAATTGTCTGCATAGTGCTGCATCTCCATGTACTATTTCCAAGAGCCTTGGGGAGAACTGTGAATTCTGTAACTTTTTCAAACGTAAAATTAGTAAATCTGCGCACTTTCAGATATCTAAAGCAATCACTGTCTTATCTGCTGAAGTCCAGTTGGAGTGCTGGCGTCACCGTGACAAGAATAGGCCCTCCTGCCACCCAGAATATGGTACATTCTGCAGGCCATTGCATTAAACCTTGAATATCTATTTCTCCAATGAGATAGCAAACCTTATATAAGAAGCCATCCACATCTCGCTTTTTCACCACCTTCCAGTCTTCTGTCCTGGGTTATGTCCGAATCCCACAAAAAAAAGGATTCATAAGGAACCCAGGGATGGAACCATAGACTTTCATAGCTCAAATGGAGTTTTTTTTGTGGATTCAGACGTAACTCAAGATGGAAATCCATGATGCAGTGGGAAAAAAAAAACGTGAATGCCTCTTACAGGGTTGGTTTTAGAAAGTGTGGCCCTGGGAAAAAGGAAACACTGCATAAACAATACAATCATATTAAAGATATTCAGGAGGCAGTTAGAAGAGTGTTGCAATGCTGAACTTTAGTAATTCCAGGGGTGTTGCTAGGGTTTTACAAAAAAAAATATTATTGTACATTTCTAGTTATCAAATATCAGGAAAAACTATTACCACCATACAGTGATTAAACATTACCTCCATACTGTTTTTGAAAAAAAGAGACTATATAATGACCGATGTTACCAATAATGCCACCAAAAACTGAGGTGTTCTAGAACTGTTAACTGGTAGGGTGTGTATATATACACACACACTTTTTCACACCGATTCACACCTTGAATGAAATGAATTGGGCTGTAACCCTTTCACTGCTGGAAATGTGACATGTGCTCCTCCCACAGCAGTGAAGACAATTTGAAGTTGTCTGAGTTTAAGTGTTATTCTCTGTAAACATTCCATAGCCACTGAGCCCTTTCATAGGTATAGCACATGTAGCAGGGCTGTGAGGGGGCTCATCACACAGTGAGCCCACTGAAGGATGTTCAATAGATGACAGCTCTGGGGCCTTCTCCAAAATTGTGACTCCTATTGCTACTTCACTGCTCAGGGAGGGTACCTCAAGCTGTCTATACATTTGCACATTTGCAAATCCAGTCAATGCCTTCATTTGCATGGAGCCGCCTTGCAGATGAGGGCCCGGCTTGCCTCCATTCCCACCATAATGCCAGCCCTTTATCTGATCACGTGGACTGGTTGTTCTGTACAGTGTATAGGTTGCACCACTCGCCCTCTTAAGATTAAAATTAAGGAACATTTGGCGGGGTTAGCAACTGCAATGCAGCAAACATTTTATCCATAATCATAATGATAATATTTTTGCTTTTGCCTTTCAGGACATCGAGAGGGTTAATAGACCACAAAAGGGCAGTAATTACAAATAGTTGCTACTTGGTAGACAAGCAAAGTAAATCTTCTTACTGCATAAGAAAATTCCACATGGGCATATTTAACTTCAAGATTTGCTATATTATTATAATAAAATATGCCGTAGCGTGCTTTCAGATGAGCGTGTTTATGTGCTTACATAGGTGCGCACAAAACCATGCATCTATTAGAACCATTGGTTCCCTATGGTGTGTTCACATGTCTATGTTTTGCAGGCGTGCAAACGCACGTACCTGCAAAACATCGGACATGCATGCACCATAGGTCCGTGGTGCATGTCAATATTCCCCAGCGGGGAGTCCCCTTGTCACTGAACACTGTGACAGCACTGTCACAGTGCTCAGTGACAAGGGGACTCCCCGTGGGGAGTAAAGAATCCCCTGCCACAGCTGTCACAGCTGTGGCAGAGGATCACAATGTTCTCTCATTGCTTTCAATGGGACTGGCGCTTCTGCAGCCCCATTGAAAGCAATGGGCTGCTGGCAAGCTCTGCAGGGATTTTTGGGAAAGGGCTTTAAATACAAGCCCTTCCCTGAAAATCATCCCTAGTATGTGTTTAAAAAGAAAAAAATATATATATACTCACCTCTCTGCAGCTGCCAGGGCTCAGGCGCGTCCAGCTATGTCTTCTTCCTGCACTGCTCTGAATCTCTTTTAGCAGCAGGGATTTAAAATCCCCCCCCGCTGAAAGGGCTGTATCTGATTGGCTAAGTGCTCAGCCATTCATTCAGCGTAAATTCAATGAATGGCCGAGCGTTGCCTGTGATTGCCTGAGTGCTGTGACCAATCACAGGCAGCGCTCAGCTGTCATTCAAAATTACGATTTTAATTTTTTTGGCAATCGTGTCATTTAAAAATTTTTTTGTACAGCACGCATGTGAATGAAGCCTTTCGCCCCAAAATGAATACCCCAGTTTGTCCTGTGTTCAGAAACATACCCATTGTGGAGCTAATCTTATATCTGTATGTACAATGGGGCCCAAACCTAAAGGAGCATTGAAGCTCAACTGTTTTTAGCTTTCATGTGATCGCCATTATCCATTGGATAACCGCAGGTCACTGCTCCAGGCTCTCGGCTACCTTTAGTAGCCAGGAGCAAGGAGATTTTACATTTCCCAGGCCCTCCCCAGCTTCTGCGCTTGCGTCCACCATTTTGCCAATGGGCGCATGCACCAAAGTTGGGGAAAGGTCCGCAGATATAGATCCCATCAGGGGACATCGCCAGAGGCCTTAGGTAAGTAATTTTAACTCCCCTCACAGATCGGATACGTGATGGGAGATGAAACTTTTACTTTTTTTTAACTTTTATGAAATCGCCATTATCTATTTGATAGCGGTGATCACATGACCAAGGCACATGTACCGTGGCACCCCGTGAAATCCTCAGGCTCTTGGCTACGTTTGGTAGCCAGGAGCAGGGAGATTTTAAATATCCCCGGGCAATCTGCGGCTTTTGCGCATGCGTCCGCCATCTTGGCGACGGGCGCATGCGCAAAAGCCGGGGTAAGGTCTGCGGATAAGTCCGGGGGCCTTAGGTATATAATTTCATCCTCCTTTACGGATATGATCCGTGAGGGGAGATGAAACTTTACCTTTTTACATTTTTTTTCCTTTTTTTTACACTTTTTTTAACTTTACGTGATCACTGTTATCCATTGGATAACAGTGATCATGTGACTGGGAACCGCATACAGCGGTCTCAGTGTCATCTCTTTGCTCCAGGCTGTACAGGAGCAGAGGGATTTTAAATCTCCCGGGGGCACAAGCTTTTCTGTGCATGCGCAGAAGGTGACGTGAGGTCCTGGAAGGACCATTTCGTTGTGGGACATCGTGGAGGACGGGGCTGAGTATTTTCACCTCCCCTCATGGACCCGATCGATGAGGGAAGGTAAAACTTTAACTTTATTTAACTTTTACTTTAACAATAGCCAGGGAGCAGGAGATTTCAAATGTCCCGCAACGAGCCGGTCTTCTGCGCATGCATTGCCATTTTTCCATTGGTTGTGCATACGCAGAAGATGGTCAAAGGTCCTTTTCGGACCAATATGTTGCAGGACATCGCGGAGGATGGGGTAGAGTAGTTTCAGCCCTCTCATAGATGTGATCCATGAGAGGAGCTGAGACTCTAAATTTTTTTTACTTTTTATTTACTTTATTGCGATTAGGAGGGGGGTTCCCGCGGCCCCCCTATGACAGCTCCAGGTTGTGGGCTACCTCTGTAAACTGACAGCATGGAGCTGTCATTTCCTCAGCCCACGTGGCTTTAATCCTCAGGGATTCCTCTGAGGATTAAAGCCACGTGGGCTGAAGAAATGACCACTCAATGCTGTCAGTTTACAGAGGTAGCCCACAACCTGGAGCTGTCATAGGGGGGCCGCTGTAACCCCCCTCAGAGGAAGCATGTTTTTACGTCCCTGAGGATTAAAGCCCACAAAGCCAGGATGTAAAAAGGCAATGGTGCTGTCACTAAGTGGTTAAGGGGTTTCCCAGATTTAGAAAAACATGGCTGATTTCTTGTAAAACAGTGCCATACCTAGCCACAGGTTGTGTCTGGTATTGCAGCTCAATCCCATTCACTTTTGTGAAGCTGAGCTGTAATAATAGGCACAACCTATGGACCGTGTGATGTTATTTCTGGAAGAAAGCAGACATGATTTTCCAGTCCTGGACAATCCCTTTAAAAATGGTATTTACTGTTGGTGCTGCCCCGGGTACAGTGCATGAATAGATCATATGAGCAGACACGTCTCTGTATGAACTGATATTTTTAGCTCACTCCTTGTCCACATCAAACACTCGAGAAGTCTAAACTAAAGTGCTGTTACATAAGTTGATAAATTCATAAGGGTGACACACTACCCAATAATTTTAATTGAGTTGTTGGGAAATGGCACAGCATTTCAGATGATTTTTGAAGGATTATACATGGGAACAATTAGTCAGTTATGTCTGAATTGGCTGGAAAAATACCACATATGAGCTTTAACAGAAGACATAAAAACAGAAGAAATTAGTAAGTTTGACTGCATTAACTCACTGGTATCAGACTGAAAATTAGACATAAATGACTATGGCCATGACAAAATCCTTGTGCCAGGACAATGTTTGGCACAGCTCACAAAGCCGATATACAGTGCCAATTACACCCCTTTATGCAGCTGTTATTTGATGATTCAGTAATTATCTTTTTTCTTTTGCTTCTTTAGACACGTGAAGAGAGAAAAAAAAAATAAAAGATGTCTGGCGTAAAAAAAACTATATTTCAACATTCTATAAGGACACTGGGCTTATTTACTAAGATCGGTGTTTGATACAACAGCCTCAATAAACTGCACCCAGCTATGAGCCACAAATGTATTAAGCGCCTGAGAAGGATGATGGCGTATGTGCAGTTCATTTCCAGGGATGCAGCTGCTGATATCCACATACACACTGAGCCGTGAAAGCTCCTGGGGTGTGTATGTGATGTCACTTGAAATTCAGGTCGGACACATGACCATCTCACTGGTCACTGTAATAGTCAATTATTACCAAATGTTGGTTTCAGATAATCCCTTTAAGTACATGCACCCTCCTATCTAGTGTTAACCTGTAAATACCTGTGCAATAAGCAGTTAAAGTGTACTTGAGCTTTCAGATGACTTTTCAGAATAATCTGTCGTGTGTGTACATGCAGAATAACACTATATTTGGCCCTTATGTGACTTGTACCGAGCACTTATCACCTGTTTTCCTCTCTTCATGCTCAGTTTTTAATTCTCAGTTCTCTCTGAGCTGGTGGATGGAGACTAGCTGCTATAATGTCTCCACTAACTGCACATGGAGAATACAGCAGATTCTCTTTCTTTACTCTCTATAGTACACCCTCATAAGCAGTACTGAGCAGTGTAGATGTCATTTCAGTATAATGGAACAGTAAATGACTTACAAACAGATGTTCTGCTACTGCAGCTAATAGTCAGTCTTTCCTTCCTTCATCATTACCTTTCCTCTCCATAGTCTACTATGGGCAGTATGTAATAAGACCAACCTCACCTTCCTGTACTCCATCTGGATGTCTCTTTTTCTAGATGTGAATTTCACTTGATAACAGGAAGTAAATAGCAAATTAGAAGGGAGTGAGATCCCTAGTTGTCAGGACTTTGGAGGGATTTTTTAAGCACAAAAATATTATTTTAGCTAAATAATTTGCACTTGTGCTAGTTGTAACATTGGCTATCATATTAACACATGCTGTCTCAAAATGCCATTTAAAGTTCACTGAATCACTATAAATCATCCTTGTCTTTGCATGCTTTTTTGCTACATCATGTACTAACCACCTACATATAACGCACCCACTAGTGAAATATTGATGGCCTATTCTAAGCATATGCAGTTAATATTACAGTCCTGCGAGAAACACTGTAGGACTATAGGGTTGATCTATACAATAACTAGACAGTCCAGGTTGCCGATATCTATAGGATAGGTGAAGGACATGATGTGGTTTATTGAATATGTTTATTGACAGTGACTAAGAAGGAGAAGACTTAGAGCTCCTGCACACTTACATTTTTCTTGCGTGTTTTTTTCACGCGTTATTGCTGCGTTTTTTTCACGCGATTGTCAATGGGACTTTCTAATGTTAAAACGCATCGTAAGTTGGTGCTTTACAATTTTTGTAAGATGTGTTTTTAACATTAGAAAGTCCCATTGACAATCGTGTGATAAAAAAAGCAGCGATAATGCGTGAAAAAAACGTGCAAGAAAAACGCAAGTGTGCAGGAGCCCTAAAAGTTATGCAAATAAAGTAAGTTGAAGGTGTTGCTAAGATATGCAAATCATCAAACTGTCAAGCACATGGCTCCAATCTGGTACATGTGGGAGGGGCTTCAAAGGTATTAAAGCCAGATTGAAAGTTTTTTTCAAACACATGAAACCTCAAAAATCTGATAAAGTCTTCTGATGGATATGCCCAGTGGTGAGGTCTCTGTGGAAGCAGGTGGCTAACCTCATATCCAGAGTCCTAGGAAAACCATTTGCTCTCTCTCCATCCCCTTGTCTCCTAGCCGACAAACCCACGGGGTTCAATAATCAACAGCATAAACTTTCGTAGTACATCTCTATGGCTGCTAGAATATACATTGCCTCTCAATGACTCTCATCCACCCTTTTAATTGCCCTGATTGTAGCTAGAGTTTCGAAAATGATGCTATATGAAAAATTGTCAGTCATGAGAGAAGAC
This sequence comes from Eleutherodactylus coqui, assembly GCF_035609145.1. NCBI lineage: Eukaryota > Metazoa > Chordata > Amphibia > Anura > Eleutherodactylidae > Eleutherodactylus > Eleutherodactylus coqui. The sequence goes on along the minus strand of NC_089837.1, from coordinate 438,870,971 downwards.
AAAACTTGGCAACCACGGTGCGATTCCCTGGATATACTTTGACTGCCTAGAGTACTCAATATGGGGTAGAAAACAAATAGAAAGAATGTGTAAGATGGGATGCACGTCAGACACTAAAGTCCTGACCCTAGCTCCCCTTGCCGTGTTTAATAATTTTAATAGTTCTAATATTGGTTTCATATTCTCCGCAAAAGGAGATCACATCCCAAGCCCATAGCATTGAACAGTGTCTACACAAACCATCAGAAGGAACTTGCATAACATTGAGCTATGAGGAGCCAGATGTAAAGCAACAGGTGTTCCTTTGACGTTAAGCCCCTGCTCTTAAAGTCTAAATGGTGCAAGGCAGTGGAGGCTGGAATAGAGGTCTATCCTCTTCAGTGACGAGTCCTGCTTTTGTCTCAGATGCAATGATAGCCAGAAAATGCTCTGGAGACCACGTGGGCAATGACATGAAGAGGCTTTCATGAGGCAACATCGTACCAGTCCTACTCCCAGGATTTTGGGGTGGGGTGGCATAATGTATGGTAACCAAACTCCTTTAGTCTTCATTCTATGTACACTAACAGCTCAGCATTATATTGATTTTGTCATGGAATCAGTGGTACAACCATTTCTTCGAAATGTCCCAGGAGCTGTTTTTCAACATGATATTACTAGGCCACATGTTGCTTGGGCAATTGTGAGCAGCCTGCATGGTCTAATTGTGCCTCTATGGCCTGCAGTGTCCATGGACTCGTCTCCCTTTGAACACATATGGGACATCATTGGTCAGCATTTGCAAACGGAGCTGCCAGCGCTTGGAAACCATTGCTGTTGGGGTCCCCCAGGGCTCGTTCCTCGGCCTCCTCCTCTTCTCCATCTACACAGACCCTATTGGACAAACAATCAAGAGATTTGGACTCAGTACCATTTCTATGCTGACGACACCCAGTTTTACACCTCTCAAAAACTGACCTACTCATGTTTCCACCCTCTACTAACTGAGCTCATCCTGACATCTCCATCTCAGTGTGTGGCACCGCCATAACTCCCAGACAGCATGACCGCTGTCTTTGGGTCATATTTGACTCCGATCTTTCCTTTACCCCTTACACACAATCTCTGCCACCAAACATGCCACCTGCACCTCAAGAACATCGCAAGACCCTTTTCTCACTGTGGACACACTAAAAACACTCACCGTTGCCCTCATCCACTCTCGACTCGATTATTGCAGCTCGCTGCTGATCGGCCTCCCCCGCACCAGACTCTCCCCTCTCCAATCTATCCTGAATGCGGCAGCCAGGCTCCTCTTCCTGTCCAGCCGCTACACGGATGCCCCTGCCCTGTGCTATTCACTGTACTGGCTGCCTGTCAAATATAGAATTCAATTCAAACTCACCACCCTCATCCACAAAGCTTTCCATAGTACCACGCCGCCCTACATTGACTTCCTCATCTCAATCCACCACCCAGCCTGCTCCCTCCGCTCTACTAACACAATCTGACTAAGCACCCCTTTAACTCGAACCTCTTATTTCCGCCTCCAAGACTTCTCCAGAGTGTAGTGGTCCTCCAGGATAGCCACACAATTATTTAACCTGTAACACCTAGCTGTGGGCTCCTAGGAGACATAGAAGGTACTGTACATTGGAAAACCCTATTTTTCCCTTTCTTCTCAAAGCTAAAGCTAACTGCTTGGCAACAGCTAGCTGCTTATTGGCCGCTTGTCATGCTACCACTGATTGGTGGAGGGGGATGGTGTGATAGTCCAGAACAGAAAAATAGGGTGAGACAGGATGTTAGGGGGAGGGGTAAACAGAAAGTGCGGGAGTGAAGACAGGAAGTGAAGAACGAGTAAGAAGAACAGTGATGGAGTTGGGATGAGGCAGTCGGAGGAGGAGGACATGCAGGAGGAATTCCGCAGTGCGAGCAGACATAACGTTTTCTGAAGTGGGAAGTCATGATTTACAAGCTTCCTAATCAACAGCAGTGTGGAAGATAAAAGTTTGGGACCTGTCTACTAAACAGTGAGTTACACAAAACCCGGTGAAATCAAAGCCAGGGAAAGTGAAAGAGGCCCATTTTAAAATCAACTTCATTATCTGCCCTATAGTATTCCAGTAAAACAATAACAGATAACTAGGACTGTGGGAATTTTACTGAGTAACCTCTAGAGTCAAATAGAGAGAGAATGTTGATGATTTACTTGTGTTATACTGAATTCAACTGTGAATCAACGTTTCATTTACTGCAAAGTAATATCTCTGCCATTACTGCAAGACTGCCATTGTTGTTGTTGTGAATACAAAATTGAGCTAAAGTAAAACTGCATACCTCCAGTTTACTAATCAAAGCTACCAGAACTCTTGTCAGTTATTTCGTCGATAACCCTAGAAATCCCGGATGAGGTGCTGGCATCACATGACAAACCGCCATTAGTATTCATAGACTGCAAAACTCTTTTTGCCACTGTGTGGCAACCGAGTCAGGCACCTTTGCTGCCATTGCCGGGAGAGATCACAGAGCCATCCGTGACATCCATCTTGCTTCCCCATGGTCTCCCCCACATTGGCGCACCACGCTCAGACACTGCAAGGGCAGCACCAGTCCTCTGGAACACATTACCCAAAACTATCTGGGCCATCTCTGACCTACACAACTTTAGGCGTGCTGTAAAAATGCACTTCTTTAGGGAGGCATACCATATCTCCTAAACCAAGCTCCTCTGTACTCCACCTGATAACATGCTCCGTGTCCTAGTGACTGCAATCCCTGCTAGCCGTAATCAACCTCCCCCTGCAGTCATACCAATTCCGCCACTATACGGCTTAAGTATGACCATAGTCTGTGTGTATAGCATCCAACACTTTCCACCTCACCATACCGTGTACATCTCCCGCCCCTTTACCTTTTGTATCAACCCATTATTTGTAGTATGTAAGGAGCAGGACCTTCACCCCTACTGTTTCCATCAATCAATTACTATCTGCAACCAGAGAGATAGAGAGAAAGTTAGTGTCGGCCAGTGTTTCCCAACATTTTCAGACTTTGGGCACCCTTGGGAAATTTTTATCTTCGATATTTCAGGCAACCACCAGGCTCTAATGAGCGCAGTGCCATTAGTCACTTCCTCATCACCAGAACATCGGTGCTGCACTCGCTAGAGGCCACTGGTTGACCAGCGAAGGAGGGACCAAGAGTGTGAAGACTTCAGAGGTGAGAGAGACCATGGTATCTTCTGAAATCAGCTGCACTTTCACACTCTGATGGAGCGGATTTTGACTCTGTCTTGTGCAGATATTATGTGGAATTTGCTGCGGAAGTCCACAGCATTTCCTCGATGTGTAAAGCTACCCTAAGGCTTGGTCCACACGGGGCTGATTTTCTGCAGAATGTCCACAGAAGGCATTCTGCAGCAGATCAGCATTGAAAAGTCGACTTTAAAAAGTTGCGGGGCTTGACCTGGGTTTTATTGCAATTTTTTTTTGTGCGAAATTCAGCCACCCTCTTATAGAGAAGAGGTAAATTCCGCAGCAGAAATAGCCATAAAATTGACATGCTGTAGAATTAAGTTTCACACTGCATGTCAATTTTTCTCAAGTGTTTTGTGCAGATTTTTTCCACAGCTTGTGGACATGATTTTTAAAATCTTATTCCCTTTATTGCTACTATAAATGCTGTGGAACGTCCATGACAAGAGTTTGTATGAAAATTCAATGGCAAATCTGCCCTGTGTTGGCCTCAGCCAACACGGGGTCAGAACGGAAGTGGCCAGCGCACGTAATTGTAGGCGCAGTTCTCATTGAAATCAATTGGAGCTGCTCCTGTAGTGGACGGTGCTCCTAATTGCAGGCACAGCTCTCACTGAAATCTATGGGAGCTGTGCTTGTAATTGCAGGCGCACTCCCATTGATTTCAATGAAAGCTGCGCCTGCAATTAAGAGTGCCAGACACTACACAGGGATTCGAGTAGAGCTTCCGCTCTGACCCCAGTGTATCCCTGTGGGCGCTGCTTTGGAAACCCATTTAATGTTGGTTAAGTGATTCCCAGCCTGTGTGCTGCAATCACTGGTGTAGACAGTGATCTGAGACTAAGTAACGAAAATGGGATATGGAGGGATTAGTACAATTAGAACTGGCAGAACACTTAGCAGGAGAGATAAACTTAATATAAAATATCACCAAAAATCTCTAAACTGTATGTTGACTAATGATAGAAGTCTGACCAATAAGGTTGACGAACTGGAAATATTAATGTCTAAAGAAAACCTTGACATAGTGGGAATAACTGAGACCTAGTTAGATGGAAGCTGAGACTAGGCAGTGAACTTACAGGATTATAGTTTGTTCAAAAAGGATCGTAGAAACCGGAAGGGTGGAGGAATTTGTCTTTATGTAAAATTGTGTTTAAAGCCCACACTATGGGAAAATATATGTGAGGAAGATGAACTTGTGGAGTCTGTATGGTTAGAGATACATGGAGGAAAAGCAATAATAAAATCCTCATAGGGGTTCTATATAGGCACCAGTGTTCGGCTAGGGGTCACAATGGCGACGCAGCCCCATAGCAAACGGGGGGGGGGGGGGCCTTCACCATACGCCGTTTAGATGCCAATTACAGGCTGCAGACTCCCCTGGCGCAAGGTCCTCTCTTTCTCTGTGAGACTGCAGTTGTGATGGGAAGTGAGGGGGGTGGGGCGAGCTGAGCTTTTGCACCCGGCCCCTAAGCATTTTGTTACGCCCCTGTGTGTAGGCCACTAAATATACCAAAAGCAACAGAAAATCTATTATTAAGGGCTTATTCCTACAAGCATATATCAGACGCTGTTTTCACAGTTGGCTGATATACGCTACTATCTGGGGTTTTAAAGCTCATAAACGAGCTCGCAAATCTAATGTTTGTGCTTCCATTCACACGGCATGAGCCCCGGCGCATATACCTTTTTCCCTCCCTCCCCCCCGCAGGCTCACCTCTGCTCTCCTTCACGCTCGCTCTATGCAATGGGAGGGGGTGGGGCAGAGTTGGAGCTAAGCGCCACCCCGTCCCACCTCCTCCCATAGATGGCTGTGGACCGCCTAGCTCTGCCCCCATCCCGCCCCCCCCCAATTGCAAAGAGGGAGCAGGGAGGAGAGCAGAGGTGAGCCTGCAAGTGGGGAGGAGAGCAGAGGGAGGGAGTTGAGCAGCCAAGCTGCTCAACTCCCTCCCACCCTTGACCGCTGTTATGGGCTACCATAGGAGCCCATGCAGTGGCCAACGTATTCCAGAGCTATATTGGCCCAGCCGGACGTTTTTACGTGAGGAGAATATGGCCATGTGATCTGTTGCATTGGAATCCTATGTATCAGATCACAGCGTTCATACGCTCGTGGGAATGAATCCTCAGATAAAAAGATGAGGGTTACTTAGTTTAGAAAAAAAGATGGCTGAAGGGCAACCTAATAACTAATGTATAAATATATCAGGGGACAATACAAAGATCTCACTCATCATCTATTTATACCAGGACTGTGACTGTAACATGGGAGCGCCCTCTGTGTCAAGAGGAAACAAGGTTCCTACACCGACATAGAAGGGGGTTCTTTACTGTAAGAGCAGTGAGACTATGTTACTCTCTGCCTCAGGACTCTTATACACGGCTGTAGGCTGAATAGGGGTGGAGCTAAGCTCCCCTCTCCACCTCTTGTCCGCAGCCAGCAATGGGAGGGGGCACAGTGGGGTGGAGCTTAACTTCGCTCCAACCCCCCCCCCCTTCGCATTACAAACAGCCAGAGGGGAGGAGAGAAAAAGGGGGGAGTTTTGCAGTCACACTGCTAAACTCTCTCCCACCTCCCTTCTCTGGCTGCTGTCATTGGCTCCCATAGGGGTCTATGCAGCGGCCGACATATTACGGGCAGAAAGATAGTTCTAAAACTATCTTTCCTGGCCAGCATAAAAGCGCCCGGCACTATATTGGCTGGCCTGGCGCTTTTACGCCGTGGGAATACGCCTGAGTGGTTTTGACGTCTTTCTTGAGTATAACAATATTACATGTTATAGTCACTGATTACTTCACAAGGGTCGTTGATCCAGGGAATCTTTTCTGATTGCCAGATTGGAGTCCGGAAGGAACTTTTTTCCTTAAAATGGGGAAAATTAGCTTCTACCTTATTGCTTGTTTGTTTTTTGCCTTCTTCTGGATCAACATTGTAGGAAAATATGCTGAATCGACTGGACACAAGTCTTTTTTTCAGTCTAAAAACTCCATTCACTTTGTTGCTGCTTTCATACACTGAATATTTTCTGCAGCCAATTAAGCTGTGGTAAATCAGCAGCGTATCTACTACGTTTGCACATACCCTAGATATGAAGGGGCCTGCACTTTTTCTGAGTAAGCAAATAAATGATAGAAAATCTCTGTTCTGGGAATTGTATAAATTACTAATTGTTACTAATTAAATCAATAGAGCAGCTGGGAGATTCCCACTTCGTTATAACAGCTCGTCTGCCAGCAGGCTATAGGCCATGACAGAAGAATCTTTAGTCAGTGCACCATTTGCAGAGAACGAGCATAGTCTGGAGAATTACATTTTTTTTCTGGTTTACTTACAGTTTATGATTGCTACTAATTTAATTTCTTCCTTATATTTAATTCTGTCCTCATATAATTGCATTTACATGAATTTACGTGGAGCAAAGGACAGCATTTCTTAGAAGTGTAATAGACCTATTTACCTTATGCAACAAAAAATTGCACTGTCTAGAAAGAATGGGGCCTATTTATAAAACCATGGAAGCCTTCTGGAAGAATTCTGGTGCCCAAAAGTTGTAATTTTGGAGCACATGCCAAAACTGTGACTTTTTGGGTACTTACTCAGTGCTCTGCCTCTTTTAAAAAGTGTGTGCATTGCCACACGTGTCTGTTATTTTTTATTATAATTTACACTAGAAACTGGCATAGATTATAGCAAAAGCTTCAATTTGGAGCTGGCGTAGATTTTCATGCGATGCTAAATGAGACAAAAGGATTGGGAAGCTTGAGCCACTTAATACACAGCGCTTACTATGACCAGCATGTGAAATGCTGGTCAAAGTAAATAAGCCCCTATATTTCTGGCCATTATATAACTTGTATTTATCGCCAGTTTTCTCATCTGCAGGCTCCAGCTCTAATTCTCAACCTTCTCTGAGCTGGTGGGTATAAACTAGATGATGTGGTGTCCCCTATACACTGCACAAATAGGAGAGCAGAATCACTTCTTCTCTATTTCTTTTTAGTTTATTTTCACACGTAACATCAGCGTGGAGGATATTATAAAGCAGTACAGAGCAGTGTAGATGTGATTTCTGTAGCTGTGACATAGTAAACACAATGAGCTGCAGTAATGTGTCTACTCAAGTCTCTCTACTTTCTCTATCAGGCTTCTTTCACATAAGCGCATATCAGCCGGACGTTTTCACAACCGGACAATATACACTGTGGTCTGATGCATTGGATTCCAATGCATCAGATCACATGGGTGTATTTTTGAGACGTAAAAATGCCCGGCCAAGCCAATATAGCGCCGGGCGTTTTTACGTCAGACCTAAAAGATAGTCCTGGAACTATCTTTTGGGCCAGGAATACGTCAGCTGCTGCATGGGCTCCTATGGGAGCCCATTGCAGCGGCTGTAGGTGGGAGGGAGTTTAGCAGCACCTGCCTTCTCCCCTTCCCTTGTCCATAGCCATCAATGGGAGAAGGCGGGGCGGATCAATGCTTAGCTCCGCCCCGCCACCTCATTTGCGCCGGCCTCACCAGGCCATATGAACGGGTACACAAATGTTTGATTTTCCTCTCCCAATGTAGCGTATATCAGCCAGCCATGAAAACGGCTGGCCGATATGTGCTCATGTGAAAGAAGCCTCACTCTGCAGTTGCTATCTCCTTCCCATCTTTTCTTCATAGACTTCTATGGGCAGCATATGGCAACCCCCACTTGCTGTTATCCATCCTGCACAGTCTCTATTACTAGTGACAAACTGCACTTGACAACAAGCAGTGGACAGCAAAGAGAGCTCCCGCCCCGCTCTACCTCCTCTCCGCCCCCCCTGCATGGGTGGCTCCCTGGAACCCACCGGCAGTATATAAATGTATCCCATTGCAGTGAACTGGACAGCAGAGCTTATGTCAGATTAAATGAAGGTGGGCTTCGGCCCACACTGCATGCCCCAATCTCACTGGGGTTTTTAATTCATAGACACAGGCAGGTACAACTCCCTATTGTGAAGTCCGTGTGGACCAACAGCATGGGAGGGTCCCAGGAAGCCATAGGCGGTACATAAATAAATCCCAGCTGAGGTAATGTCATGTTTAATGCAGGTGGGCTTCGGCCCACACTGCATGCCCCAGTCAGACTGGGGTTCTTTAGAAGTGGACACATGCAGTTACAACTCCGTGTGGACCGACAGCATGGGTGGCTCCCTGGAACCCACCGACGGTACATAAATATATCCCATTGCAGTGCCCAGCACAGCTGAGGTAATGTCATGTTTAATGCAGGTGGGCTTCGGCCCACACTGCATGCCCCAGTCAGACTGGGGTTCTTTAGAAGTGGACACATGCAGTTACAACTCCGTGTGGACTGACAGCATGGGTGGCTCCCTGGAACCCACCGGCGGTACATAAATATATCCCATTGCATTGCCCATCACAGCTGAGGTAATGTCATGTTTAATGCAGGTGGGCTTCGGCCCACACTGCATGCCCCAGTCAGACTGGGGTTCTTTAGAAGTGGACACATGCAGTTACAACTCCGTGTGGACCGACAGCATGGCTGGGTGCCAGGAAGCCACCGGCGGTACATAAATATATCCCATTGCAGTGCCCAGCACAGCTGATGTAACGTCAGCTTTAATGCAGGTGGGCAAAAAATTTATTGGATTACACTGTAGGCGAGGGCCCCAAAAAATTGGTGTACCAACAGTACTAATGTACGTCAGAAAAATTGCCCATGCCCAACCAAGAGGGCAGGTGAAACCCATTAATCGCTTTGGATAATGTGGCTTAATTTGTAACTAGGCCTGGAGGCAGCCCAGTTAAAATAAAATTGGTTCAGGTGCAAGTTCCAACGCTTTAATGAGCATTGAAACGTATAAAAATGGTTTACAAAAATTATATGACTGAGCCTTGTGGGCCTAAGAAAAATTGCCCGTTCGGCATGATTACATGAGGTTTCAGGAGGAGGAGCAGGAGGAGGAGGATGAATATTATACACAGATTGATGAAGCTAAAAGGTCCACGTTTTTGATGGTGATAGAGAACAATGCTTCCATCCGCGGGTGCAGCCTACGTATTGTTTAGGTATCGCTGCTGTCCGCTGGTGGAGAAGAGAAGTCTGGGGAAATCCAGGCTTTGTTCATCTTGATGAGTGTAAGCCTGTCGGCACTGTCAGTTGACAGGCCGTTACGCTTATCTGTGATGATTCCCCCAGCCGCACTAAACACCCTCTCCGACAAGACGCTAGCCGCAGGACAAGCAAGCACCTCCAGGGCATACAGCGCGAGTTCAGGCCACGTGTCCAGCTTCGACACCCAGTAGTTGTAGGGGGCAGAGGCGTCACGGAGGACGGTCGTGCGATCGGCTACGTACTCCCTCACCATCCTTTTACAGTGCTCCCGCCGACTCAGCCTTGACTGGGGAGCGGTGACACAGTCTTGCTGGGGAGCCAGAAAGCTGTCAAAGGCCTTAGAGAGTGTTCCCCTGCCTGTGCTGTACATGCTGCCTGATCTCTGCGCCTCCCCTGCTACCTGGCCCTCGGAACTGCGCCTTCGGCCACTAGCGCTGTCGGATGGAAATTTTACCATCAGTTTGTCCGCCAGGGTTCTGTGGTATAGCATCACTCTCGAACCCCTTTCCTCTTCGGGTATGAGAGTGGAAAGGTTCTCCTTATACCGTGGGTCGAGCAGTGTGTACACCCAGTAATCCGTAGTGACCAGAATGCGTGTAACGCGAGGGTCACGAGAAAGGCATCCTAACATGAAGTCAGCCATGTGTGCCAGGGTACCTGTACGCAACACATGGCTGTCCGCACTAGGAAGATCATTTTCAGGATCCTCCTCCTCCTCCTCAGGCCATACACGCTGAAAGGATGACAGGCAAGCAGCATGGGTACCCTCAGCAGTGGGCCAAGCTGTCTCTTCCCCCTCCTCCTCATCCTCCTCATGCTCCTCCTCCTCAACGCGCTGAGATATAGACAGGAGGGTGCTCTGACTACCCAGCGACATACTGTCTTCCCCCGCCTCTGTTTCCGAGCGCAAAGCGTCTGCCTTTATGCTTTGCAGGGAACTTCTCAAGAGGCATAGCAGAGGAATGGTGACGCTAATGATTGCAGCATCACCGCTCACCATCTGGGTAGACTCCTCAAAGTTTCCAAGGACCTGGCAGATGTCTGCCAACCAGGCCCACTCTTCTGTAAAGAATTAAGGAGGCTGACTCCCACTGCGCCGCCCATGTTGGAGTTGGTATTCCACTATAGCTCTACGCTGCTCATAGAGCCTGGCCAACATATGGAGCGTAGAGTTCCACTGTGTGGGCACGTCGCACAGCAGTCGGTGCACTGGCAGATGAAACCGATGTTGCAGGGTGCGCAGGGTGGCAGCGTCCGTGTGGGACTTGCGGAAATGTGCGCAGAGCCGGCGCACCTTTCCGAGCAGGTCTGACAAGCGTGGGTAGCTTTTCAGAAAGCGCTGAACCACCAAATTAAAGATGTGGGCCAGGCATGGCACGTGCGTGAGGCTGCCGAGCTGCAGAGCCGCCACCAGGTTACGGCCGTTGTCACACACGACCATGCCCGGTTGGGGGCTCAGCGGCGCAAGCCAGCGGTCGGTCTGCTCTGTCAGACCCTTCAGCAGTTTGTGGGCCGTGTGCCTCTACTCTCCTAAGCTGAGTAGTTTCAGCACGGCCTGCTGACGCTTGCCCACCGCTGTGCTGCCGTGCCGCGCGACACCGACTGCTGGCGACGTGCTGCTGCTGACACATCTCGATTGCGAGACAGAGGTTGCGTAGGAGGAGGAGGAGGAGGAGGGTGGTTTAGTGGAGGAAGCATCATACACCACCGCAGATACCACCACCGAGCTGGGGCCCGCAATTCTGGGGGTGGGTAGGACGTGAGCGGTCCCAGGCTCTGACTCTGTCCCAGCCTCCACTAAATTCACCCAATGTGCCGTCAGGGAGATATAGTGGCCCTGCCCGCCTGTGCTTGTCCACGTGTCCATTGTTAAGTGGACCTTGGCAGTAACCGCGTTGGTGAGGGCGCGTACAATGTTGCGGGAGACGTGGTCGTGCAGGGCTGGGACGGCACATCGGGAAAAGTAGTGGTGACTGGGAACGCGGGGCCGCCGCCGCCATCATACCTTTGAAAGCCTCCGTTTCCACAACCCTATACGGCAGCATCTCCAGGCTGATAAATTTGTCTGTGTGCACGTTTAACGCTTGAGCGTGCGGGTGCGTGGCGGTGTACTTGCGCTTGCGCTCCAACACTTGCGCTAGCGACGGCTGGATGGTGCGCTGAGAGACATTGGTGGATGGGGCCGAGGTCAGCGGAGTTGAGGGTGTGGGTGCAGGCCAGGAGACGGTAGTGCCTGTTTCCTGAGAGGGGGGTTGGATCTCAGTGGCAGGTTGGGGCACAGGGGGAGAGGCAGTGGTGCAAACCGGAGGCGGTGAACAGCCTTCATCCCACCTTGTGGGGTGCTTGGCCATCATATGTCTGCGCATGCTGGTGATGGTGAGGCTGGTGGTGGTGGCTCCCCGGCTGATCTTGGCGCGACAAAGGTTGCACACCACTGTTCGTCGGTCGTCTGCACTCTCAGTGAAAAACTGCCAGACCTTTGAGCACCTCGGCCTCTGCAGGGTGGCATGGCGTGAGGGGGCGCTTTGGGAAACAGTTGGTAGATTATTCGGTCTGGCCCTGCCTCTACCCCTGGCCACCGCACTGCCTCTTCCAACCTGCCCTGCTGCTGCACTTGCCTCCCCCTCTGAAGACCTGTCCTCAGTAGGCGTAGCAAACCAGGTGGGGTCAGTCACCTCATCGTCCTGCTGCTCTTCCTCCGAATCTTCTGTGCGCTCCTCCCTCGGACTTACTCCAATTACTACTACCTGAGTGATAGACAACTGTGTCTCATCGTCATCGTCCTCCTCACCCACTGAAAGCTCTTGAGACAGTTGCCGGAAGTCCCCAGCCTCATCCCCCGGACCCCGGGAACTTTCCAAAGGTTGGGCATCGGTCACGACAAACTCCTCCAGTGGGAGAGGATTCGGAACCATTGCTGCCCATTCTGGGCAGGGGCCCGAGAACAGTTCTTGGGAGTCTGCCTGCTCCTCAGAATGTGTCATTGTAATGGAGTGAGGAGGCTGGGAGGAAGGAGGAGCAGCAGCCAGAGGATTCAGAGTTGCAGCAGTGGACGGCGCAGAATTCGGGGTGGTTGATAGATTGCTGGATGCACTTTCTGCCATCCACGACAGGACCTGCTCACACTGCTCATTTTCTAATAAAGGTCTACCGCGTGGACCCATTAATTGTGAGATGAATGTGGGGACGCCAGAAACGTGCCTCTCTCCTAATCCCGCAGCAGTCGGCTGCGATACACCTGGATCAGGAGCTCGGCCTGTGCCCACACCCTGACTTGGGCCTCCGCGTCCTCGTCCACGTCCTCTAGGCCTACCCCTACCCCTCAGCATGCTGTATTACCAGTAGTGCAGAAACAGAACGCTGTAATTAAATGTGCCGCTTATTGGCCTGTGGTTGGAGGCTGACTTCCCTTACGGAACGCACAGCAGAGCCAGGAAACAATTTTGCGCACGCCTGTAGTGAGACGTAGGTGCGTATGACTGAGCTAGTGGAATTCACAGCGCAGAAGCAGTCAAGTGGCCAAAGGCCAGTAGTAGGCCTTAGGTATTTTGCTTCTATTTTTTCAAAATGCTGAGCAGATACAGCAGACAGATACTGTAGGCAGCGTATAATATTATGTATACTGTTTCCCTCTGGCGGGATGACGGCGGTGATGTAACGGAGACAGCAGAGCCAGGAAACAATTTTGCGCAAGCCTGCTGAAACGCTTAGCTGCGTATTAATTAGGACTACTACCCCCAGCAGACAGATACTGTAGGCAGCGTATAATATTATGCATACTGTTTCCCTCTGGCGGGCTGACGGCGGTGATGTAACGGAGACAGCAGAGCCAGGAAACAATTTTGCGCAATCCTGCTGAAACGCTTAGCTGCGTATTAATTTGGACTACTACCCCCAGCAGACAGATACTGTAGGCAGTGTATAATATTATGTATACTGTTTCCCTCTGGCGGGATGACGGCGGTGATGAAACGGAGACAGCAGAGCCAGGAAACAATTTTGTGCAAGCCTGCTGTAACGCTTAGCTGCGTATTAATTAGGACTAGTACCCCCAGCAGACAGATACTGTAGGCAGCGTATAATATTATGTATACTGTTTACCTCTGGCGGGATGACGGCGGTGATGTAACGGAGACAGCAGAGCCAGGAAACAATATTGTGCAAGCCTGCTGTAACGCTTAGCTGCGTATTAATTTGGACTACTACCCCCAGCAGACAGATACTGTAGGCAGCGTATAATATTATGTATACTGTTTCCCTCTGGCGGGATGACGGCGGTGATGTAACGGAGACAGCAGAGCCAGGAAACAATATTGTGCAAGCCTGCTGTAACGCTTAGCTGCGTATTAATTTGGACTACTACCCCCAGCAGACAGATACTGTAGGCAGCGTATAATATTATGTATACTGTTTCCCTCTGGCGGGATGACGGCGGTGATGTAACGGAGACAGCAGAGCCAGGAAACAATTTTGCGCAAGCCTGCTGTAACGCTTAGCTGCGTATTAATTAGGACTACTACCCCCAGCAGACAGATACTGTAGGCAGCGTATAATATTATGTATACTGTTTCCCTCTGCCGGGATGATGGCGGTGATGTAACGGAGACAGCAGAGCCAGGAAACAATTTTGCGCAAGCCTGCTGTAACGCTTAGCTGCCTATTAATTAGGATTACTACCCCCAGCAGACACGCAGTACACTGAAGACGGTCACAGGCAGCCCAAATATAGTATTTTTCTCCAATTTTTTTGAAAAAGCCCACTGCCTATATAGCCTGTATATCTCCTTCCCTGCCTCACCAGTACTGGCCCTATACTCTGTACAATGACTGCAGACTGGGGACGCAATGCTCTGCACGCCCAATATACAAAAAAACAAATTGTGCAACACGGTCCGATGTGGCCCTAAGAAGGACCGTTGGGGTTCTTGAAGCCTAAAATCACTCCTAACGCTCTCCCTATAGCAGCTCCGGCATCAGCAGCACTTTCCCTGATCTCTGTCAGAATGCATCTGTGGCGGGCCGCGGGAGGGGCCGATTTATATACTCGGGTGACACCTGATCTCGCCAGCCACTCACTGCAGGGGGTGGTATAGGGCTTGAACGTCGCAGGAGGAAGTTGTAATGCCTTCCCTGTCTTTCTATTGGCCAGAAAAGCGCGCTAACATCTCAGAGATGAAAGTGAAAGTAACTCGAACATCGCGTGGTGCTCGCCTCTAGTAACGAGCATCTCGAACACACTAATACTCGGACGAGTACGTTCGCTCATCTCTACCAGTAAACCATCCACGAGGCTGTGTGCTCTGTTATATAATGTAGTGTTCAGTGGTTAGACCTGGAATCTTCTGGCTTTCCCTGTGTTCGTTCTGTGTCATGCTGAAAGTTTCACATGACTAGGCAACTTATTTATTCAGCCCTTGGCAAACACCTCTGCAAGGCTTTTCAAGTTGCCAAAATGTATGAAGCACTAGAATTTAAATATGCAAATAATGCAGCTATGGAGACGCAGTTTGGATGCTGATAATAAAACAGTTTGGATGCAAAAAATAATCTTTTCAATTAAAATACCGTGTAATGTTTTTATTTGGCGTTCTAATTGAATCATTGTTAACAGGGGACGCAATTGAAAACTTAGCTGTTAATACCAATGTAATTAAAAATTACCTACCTGCAATTAGGGCAAAATAAATATGAAAAAAGGGAAATGCTTAAATTATAGTTATAAAGCAATTAAAAACAAAAAAAAAAATCACTTACGGGAAAGATAACCCTTAGGGCTTATTCAAACAACCGTATATCGGCTGGGTATTCACGCCAGCCGATATACGGCGTCCCTCTCTGCAAGGGCTCTGAGCTCACGCTCCCTCTCTGCCTCCTCTCCACCCCCTCTCCACCCCTCTGCACTATTTGCAGTGAGAGAAGGTGGGATGCGGGCGGGGCTAAGTTGTGGGAATTAGCCCCGCCCCTGTCCTGCCTCCTGTCATTGCAAATAGTGCAGAGGGCTGGAGAGGAGGCAGAGAGAGGGCGGGAGCTCAGAGCACTGCTCCCGGCTCTTCCAGTCTCCTCCCCCTGCAGAGCGGGACGCCGTATATCAGCCGGCATAAATACGCGGCCGATATACGGTCGTATGAATAAGCCCTTACGTTGGCACAAATAAAGTGTTCATTGAATGTTCATAAGGTGGTAAATCTTGGCGAAGTCCTGGCTTATGTCCGCACAAGAGAAATAAAAAGCAGTTCCACCTTCGTTTAGCATGGAAATACACGGAATGGACACTTTATTGGAGTCACCTATCTGGTAGCGCCTTGGACTTCCTTTAGCCTTCAACTAGATTTGGAGATTGCTCTGCAGGAGTATTGGCCTATGTGGACAGGTAGCTTCTTGTGAATACGATGGAGGTGCTGAAATGTTCTGATCAGCTGACAGGACGGGTTCATCGATTCATGCTGCTTGTGCCAAATTCAGACCTCCCATCAGCATTGTAGAACAGAAATCTGGATTTATATGACCAGAATTTTCAACTGCTTAGTGATCCAGCTTTTGCAATCTTCTGCCCACTGGAGTTTTGTCTTTCTATTTTTCTTAGACAGTAATAGCATTTGAATGTCTGCTATTACAGCCCATCTGCTAAGCAGCAAAGAGTTGTGCATTCAAACATGTAAGTTGAAGCACCAGTGTTGTATTCAGGGCAATTTGTTTGACTGCGCACCGCCAGTTTATTGGAAGGATTCTTGACATCTTCTTCTGACTCTTTTCATCAACTAGGCATCTGTATTCACAAGATCCCCTTTCGTTGGACGTTTTTCTTCAATCACACCATTCTTGGTATACTCTCCAAACCATTGCATGAGAAAATCCCACGTGGTTGGCAGGAAAATCCTGGCCCAAGCTAAACTAGCACCGATGAGCAGGCCCTGTTGGAAGTCGCTCATATTGTTCAATTCTCCCATTTTAATGTGGATCCACACTGAAACGTGTCACTTTAGTTCATGCTGTATTCCAGGGTCACATGTCTACATATACAATGTGTATATATACACTAAATGATTACTGCATTAGGAACACCTACTCAATAATGGTTGGTCCACCTTTTTAGGTGATCAGAGCATTCAGACAGCAGAAAACAGAGTCCACAAGGTGGCAAACATCGTTTATACTCAATTCAACCCATGCCCATTGCAGCAGCTACCCCGTTTCCCCGAAAATAAAACAGGGTCTTATATTAATTTTTGCTCATAAAGATTTTTCTTTTTTACATGTATAGCTGCCTGGACACTTTTTTATTAACTGTCACTAGGGCTTATTTTTAGAGTAGGGCTTATATTTCAAGCATCCTCAAAAGTCCTGAAAAATCATGCTGCATCTTCAAAAATCCTGAATAATCATGCTAGGGCTTACCGTATATACCGGCGTATAAGACGACTTTTGAACCCCGAAAAATCTGCTCTGAAGTCGGGGGTTGTCTTATGCGCCGGTAATACAAAAAAAAAAAGTGTAAAAAAAAAAAATCATTACTCACCTCCCCCGGCGTTCTGTCGCGCTCCGGCAGGATGTCGCTCGCTCCTCGTCCCCGGCGCAGCATTGCTTTCTGAATGCGGGGCTTGAAATCCCCGCTTCCAGAAAGCTAATACACACGCCGTCAGCCAGTTACAGCCATTCAATGACATCATTGAATGGCTGTGATTGGCTAAAACACACGTGGCTTCAGCCAATCACACTATTCAATGACATCATTGAATGGCTGTGATTGGCTGAAGGCGCACGTGTGTTAGCAATCACACCCATTCAATGATGTCATTGAATAGTGTGATTGGCTGAAGCCACGTGTGTTTTAGCCAATCACAGCCATTCAATGATGTCATTGAATGGATGTAACTGGCTGACGGCGTGTGTATTAGCTTTCTGGAGGCGGGGATTTCAAGCCCCGCATTCAGAAAGCAATGCTGTGCCGGGGACGAGGAGCGAGCGACATCCTGCCGGAGCGTGACAGAACACCGGGGGAGGTGAGTACTGATTTTTTTTTTCTCCACTGTAATACTGGCGTATAAGGTGAAAGTTGGGGGGTCGTCTTATACGCCCCGTCGCCTTATACGCCGGTATATACGGTATTTTCGGTGTAGGGCTTATTTTCAGGGAAACAGGCTATGTCACTTGGTAAAAATTTTGTGGATAAGTGGGAGCAGATCTCATAGCTATTTCAAACAGATCCCAAACATATTTAATGGGGTTACAGTTTGATGAGTCTGGGGCCAAGGAAGTGTGTAGAATTCATTGTCATGTTCCTCTATCCACTTTCCAGTGATCCAAGCTTCAAGACACAGAGCTTTGTCCTGTTAAAAGATGGCACCATGGTCGGGGAAGACTCCCAACAGTACTAGGCCATGCCAGGAAAACACTCCCCAGACCATGACACTGCAACCACCGGCTCATTGAACCAAAATGGAACACCCATAGGATATGGCTACATTCTGCTTACACCAGATGTGGACTCAGCCATGCGTATGGTTCAGCAGGAAACGTAACTCATCACTCCAGACAGCTTTCTGCTATATGTAAAGTCCATTGACATCTTTTCTGGGCCCATACAAGGCATTATTGGTGATAACACGGGGTTATCAAGTTTCCTTGTCAGTCTCTGGCTATTGGTCCCCCCAGTCAATGCAAGGGTTGGCTGCATGGCCATTGTGAAAATGTGTCTAACTTCCCCGCTGAAGTACTTCTGGGTCAGTTGATCCACTGTGGCATGCTATTGCTGAGATACCAGACGTCCCACCTGGCACTCGCCTTGCCACTGTGTCATCTTCTGCCGAATGTCTGTCCATGGGTTAACCAGTTTTGGTGGTTCAGGACCAGCCAACAAGTGCAACTGTTTCAGAAATACTGGCACCACATTTCTGGGCACCAACAATTTGCTCGCGGTCAAAGTCAGTCAAGTCACCATGTCTATCCATGACTGCCAAATGTTGCCGTCTGCTGCACAGAGGAGACGTCACCAGGAGAGCAGATTGTTATGGGATCATTATGTGGTACCGCGTTACTGATCACAAGATGCCATGCACCAGCTGTTCCTAATGCAGTGATCGTTCAGTGTATATATATATTTCTATCTGTGTTAAAGTATTACAGTAATGCAGCATGAGCAGAAGTTCAGAATCATTACAAATGCAAAATACAAATTTCCAGATGCTTAACAAGGGATGATTAGTATTGTCAAGAAGAAGACATGTGGAATCAGCAAATGTCTTCCCCATCGTACCCAATTTACTCCTATATGTAGGATTCAAAATTATATACTATACAGTGATGTGTGGTTATCTCAAAATGCCTGCACTTACAGTCATTGAGGTTCATCTACATAATAGCATAGTTTTCTCATATCGTTTTTGTGATGACTCGAAACATGATGGTGACAGATGTAATGTATGCATATAAAGTAAGGACGGATCGTTCACTAGACATTTAGACTTTAGTAAATATCAGTTTATAATCTCAGCATCTGAATTGTCATCCACATGCAGAACTATGTACTTTAGGTGTAATAAGTTACAGTGGAAGCAGGGGAATGGTAGAGCAACAGATTTCCCTTCTCTACACAAATTGATATAAAAGTATTTACTGAATCTGCCCATTTTCGAATACACTTAAAGAATCCAGAGTTATTAGTGATGGAACTCTTTTCTCTTGCTTTAAAGTACTCCACAGACATTAAATGGTCCCTTGATTAAAGACACCGACCCTTTGACGATTGGAGCTTCCCAGTATAGAAATTATCCTCTTGCAGCATAAAATCACGTAACAAGTTTTGCACGGACCAGTTTCAGGGCTCTTTCACATGAGCGCATATTGACCACTGTTTTCACGGGGGGCTGATATACGCTATAATCTGAGGAGTAAAAAGTCGTGAACATATATGCCGAGGCCACCATGCCATTGCTTTCGTCCCCCTCGCTGGCTCACCTACTCTCTACTTCCCTCTGGCTGTTTGGAATGGGAGGTGGCGGGACAGGGACAGAGCTAAGCTCCCACCCCCTCCCCGCTCCTTGTCTGCAGCCAGCAATGGGAGGAAGCGGGATGGGGCGGCACTTAGCTTCGCCCCTATCCCACCCCTTCCCATTGCAATCAGCCGGAGGGGAGGAGAGAAGGGGAAGGGAGTTTATCAGTCACGCTGCTAAACTCCCTCCCACCTCCCTTCTCCGGCTCTCTCTGTCATTGGCTCTCATAGCAGCCCATGTAGCGGCCAACGTATTCTGGCCCGAAAGATAGTTCTAGGACTATCTTTTGGGCACAACATAAAAGTGTCTGGTGCAACATTGGCCGGCCGGGTGCTTTTAAATCGCGGGAATATGGCCATGTGATCTGAAGCATTGGAATCCAATGCATCAAATCGTAGCGTTTATCGGCCAACCATGAAAACAGCGGGCCAATATATGCTCGTGTGAAAGAGCCCTCAGTGTGAATCCACTGTAGATAGGAAAATCCAGTGATTTTAGCGACTTCCAACGGGGCCTAGTCATCTGTGCTAAACTAGCCGGGCCAGGATTTCATACGTGGCCAACTGCATGGGTTTTTCTCATGCATCAGTGTCAAGAGTGTACTGAAAATGTCATACAACCGAGCACTCTAAACAGAGGATGCAGAAGGCAAGCGGGGCCCCTTGTCTTCTGCATCTAGCTGTTCTTCGCTCGGAACACCTGGCTGTTATACAGCTGAGCGCTCCGAGAGGAGGATGCAGAAGACAAGTGGGGTGGCCTCGCTTGTCTTCTGCATCCAGCTGTTCCCCACTCGCAGCGCCCGGCTTTTATACAGCCGAGCGCTCCAAGTGGGGTATGGAGAACACAGCTGGACCGCTCTGTTTTTCATACCCTGCCTGTCTTCAGGGAGCAGGATACAGCTGAAACAATAGTATCAGCTGTATGCCACCGTGAATTCCTGATAAGGCTCATCATTGTCTTTCAGCATGCTGAAAGACAACGATGAGCGACGGCTTAACGAAAACTGCACCATGTCAGTGCAGTTACACACAATGGTTATCACTCAAAAGACGGCTTTTGAGCGAATTTTGAGTGATAATCGTAGTGTTTAAATGGGCCTTTAGTTGGCGCTATACCAATAAAGATTATTATTATTTATTCATTTTCCTTAGGTTCACTGTAATTTTCCATCTCAGTGGAAATAACGGATTGGTGCAGCCCTCTTGGTGATTCTTTTCCTAAAGTTGCAATTGACATTGACAATTACTACATCTCCTTATGTTGTTCATTGTAGAAAATACTGCATATTGCTTTGTGGTTGACAGGCAGCATAACAAAGGTGGGCACCGTTAGAAGGCATCTCCGGGGACCCCCTGCCCTCTCTGGTGCAGGTGTTATTTTTCAGACAGTTGATTTTCATCGTTACTTTGTATTCAAATAAAACTGTTCTACCCAAAATATCAGTGTAAACAAACAATATAGACGGCTGATACAGTATATCTGTGTGTGTGTGTGCAAAACAGTCACTAAGAGGTAGAACCTATTGGGTAATTTTGTCATCAAGTGATTTCTTTCATAGAACTGTAATACTTTCTCACTGAAACAGGAAAAATTCTAAATCTCAATAGTGCCAGTTACTCTGACATGTAGGAACCACAGTGACACAAGTTGAGGCAGACGTTCAGTCAGCAATGACTAATGCCACATACTGACCACAATATAGACATGAGAATATGCCAGGAACACTTTGAAAGTCTCAACAAATTAAAATAATTATCTGGTGGTACGTAGTTCTACTTGCAGCCCTCATTGTGTGCTACTAGACAGGTGGCTCTCGAATACCGGGTGTATATTTCCCTGGAAGTCCTCCCATGGTCTGCCTCCCGACTCTCGCTCCTGTGCTTTACACAAAAATGATAGCTGTTCAAGTCAAACATTGAGCACTCCTGTTTACACGACCCGATAGTCACTTGCCTTTTAGTTCTGCTAAAAACCAATCGATTATGTGAGCATTTTCTAGCTCAGTCCCTGTCGCCGCCCGCATGTACATGGGACAATTATTGCCTCAATTTGCTGTTTCCAGTGAGAATTTGGGCAATAATCACCAGATATTAAGATATCCTAAGGAGATCTAGGTTTTCTCCAAGAAGGGGCAGATACAATTAATTTTTTTCTCCACTCTATTAGAGACACCCACGCTTTCATGATTGGAGCTTCCCTATATGGAGATTAGATCTGTGACCACAGAGTGCAGAATAAAATCAAGTGAGCAAGTTTCCTGTGAATCAGTTTCAGTGTAAATCTACATTAGGATGGGAAAATCCAACAATCTGAATGACTTCCAACGTGGTCTGGTCATCGGTGCTAGACTAGCTCCCTCGCATGGGCCCAGAAACAAAATGTCATTGAACCTTGGACACATGGCAGAAGGTCTTCTGCAGTGATGAGTCCCATTTCCTGCTACACCATACACATGGCCAGGTACACATCTGATGTAAACAGCATGAAGCCACGTCCCAAGTATATACCACTGAAGTTCAACAGGCCAGTGGGGATGGTGTCATGGTTTAGATAGTGTTTTTCTGACATGGCCTAGGACCATTGGTCATCATACAGTAAACCTAGCATGGTGAATACTACAGGACCCTGTCAGTTGACCCTCTGCATCTATATTTCCAGTAAATCTTCCTCACCCACAGTGCCATCTTTCAAGCTGAGAACACTAGGAAGCAGTTGCAGGAACATGGCAATGACTTCTCCACTTGGCCCGCAAACTCACCAAACTGTAACCCCATTTAACATGTTTGGGATAAGCTGCAAATAAGGGAGATAACATGTTTCTGACCGACGTCACAGGCCTCTCTCTAGCAAAGACAGAAACCTACTTCACACTGATGAGGGGCAAACATCCTGAAACAGCTGTCTGTACATGGTTTCTGGCTCTGCTTTCAATTCCTGGTCATTGTTACAAGGCTTGTATGTAGAGTTGCAGGAATGCTGCCTTCCAATAGGAGACACTGTGGAGGTATTGTTCCATCTCCCTTATTTGCATCTTACCCAGAGGAGCATGAGTGGCCTTTAAGTCTCCTTACTCACTGTCTAGGTGCTCTCTCTAAGGAGAAAAGATAGTGTTTCTGACATGGAATAAACTGGAAAGGGCTGTGAAATCAGTTCCCACTTATCCGCAAAATGTACATCAAGTACCAGCGGTCATGGGTTAAGTTCAATATGCAGAATGTTCGCCAATCTGTTCCTCAATGTTTGAAAGCTAAGATTGTCCAAAATTTGGACCAACCCATTACTGAGTAGGTGCTCCTAATGCGATGATTGTTCAGTGTAAAGTACAACAATAATATATATATATATATACATATATATATATATATATATATATATATATATATATATACTTCAAAACTTTAACTTTGTGGGCACGTATGCTGCACTCTGTCAGTTTTTCAAAAAGTGGACAAGTAATACGGGAACAGCACTCACCACAGAACCAATAAGGTAGGACCCACAGATACAGAGCTGCCAGCTACAGCAGGAGTCTGGATCAATAGACTCCACAAAAGTGTCATCCAAGTTGTAGATATGCTGTAGCAGCAATAATGATGCAGGAGTTATGCCAAAAAAGTCTTTATTCCTCTGTGCAACGTTTCGATCATTCAATGATCTTTGTCATGCTTGACAAAGATCATTGAATGATCGAAACGTTGCACAGAGGAATAAAGACTTTTTTGGCATAACTCCTGCATCATTATTGCTGCTACAGCATATCTACAACTTTCAAAAAGTGGACGGTGCCAGGCGTTAGGTGGCCACGCACGGCCTGTCACATTTGCTATAATCTATGCCAGCAACTGGCATAGATCATAGTTGGCGAAGGTTATCATCTGGTGCATGGAAGTGCTGCCAGTCAAAACAAATGTATTAAAAGGCTTTGTTGCTTGTAGCCAGGCATAGGGTTTACTTAGACTGGCGTGGAAAAAACTGGTATAAGTACATAAGCGCCAATGTGTCATCAGTTTCCCCAGTAGACTCCAAAGTGAGACACATGGGATGACAGCTGTGACTGGTGCTCTTACTGACAGTCAAACTCAGCAAGCTGTATGTCTATAATGTGCAGGTGAAGGGGCGACAAACAAACTTAACAGAGTTAACACTTTCTTTACTGAAGAAGGTTTGTGCAGAAATTTCGACAGTGGCAGTAGCACTTTGGGAGTAAATCTTCATAAACACATTTTCAGTAAGCACAGCAACAGGGTTGACTTTTTAGCACAGTTCTGTGTGGTTATATTAGTCTTTTGTAGGTTCCGAAGATAGAACTCAGGGTAAAGCCTCATGTCCACGGGGAAAATCAGGCCCGCCGCAGATATGTAACGCGGATTTCTGCTGCGGATGCAGTGCAGATGAGCTTAAAATTGTATTTTATTGTATGCGGGTGACATGCGGGTGACATAGAGATCAATGGGGGCCATCCAGAGCGTGATCCGCACTTAAATGGAGCATGTCGCGCTTTTTTCACGCACATGAAATTTTTAAATCAGTTTAAAATACCATCCGCGGCTATTTATATAGTCGCGGGTGGTCAATGCATTCCTATGGGAAATTTTACATGCAGATCACGCGCGCGGGTGATCCGCTGCGGATTTTAAAATACATTTTCCCCGTGGACATGAGGTTTGAAAAGCATTTCTAAAGCCCTGGGGAATTCGCGCGGGGGGCCTGTCTCTTGTCTTCCTTTTGCATTCAGCCCCTTCGTACAAAAGGTGCCCTGATCTTGAAGTGTTGCCTTACTGTATTAGGTCGCTTTCAGGTAAGCGTATTTCAGTACCACATTTGGTCCATGACTTGCACATCGTAATATGGAGCTAATGTCACTCTATGTATCTATTCTCATGGCCGCATTCTTTACGGCCATTTTTAAAAATGCAGCATGACCTATTTTTTGTATTTTTGCCTCCATATTGCTACTATTTTTTATTTACTGGTGAACCACATGTTTTAAAAAAGATACCATGTAAACCCAGCCTAACACTAATTTTTAAACCGGCGAGTGCGATATCGGGCTAGGGAACATGCAATTTCCCTGCAGATGGGAGGCATTCTTGTGTCAAAAACACCTTGCATCGCTTCAGAATTGGCAAGTATTTCCCATAATCTTCAATAGGGAACATCGCATTACATCGCACTTGCGTGCACCTCACATACCGTGGGATGCTTTTGCCGGCCCCATTGAAAACAATGGGTGATGCATTCCAAGGGAACCCCCGAAGACAGAACATGAGGTGGGTTTAATCCTTAGAATTAATATTCCACCAGAGTATGTTTATGCAAAATGGACAGAGAAATGAATGCAGTACATTTAAAAGGAATCTCTCAGCTTAAATCTGCAGTCTGATCTACAGGCGGTATATTATAGAGCAGGAGGAGCTGAGCAGATTGATATATAGTTTTATAGGGGAAAGATTCAGTATAACGGGTATTTTATTCATTTATATCTCTTAGCATTCTGAGCTTGAGGGGTCCAGTGGGCGGAGCAATCAGTGATTGACAGCTATCTATATGACTGTGTGACTGTCAATTACTAAGTAGGACCATTTGACTGTTCAGCTCAGAATGAGGACAGATTTAAATGAATAAAATATGAGTTATACTGAATCTTTTCCCATAAAACTAATCCAATCACGGCACAGTTTTCATTTTACTGGAGCAGCTATGAACAACAAACACAGTTTTTTTTACACAGTTTAATTAAATGATGCCTACTGTATAATCTATAGTAAAATAAGATGTTTGTGATTCAGTGTGGTGAATAACTTAGACATGTGGTGGATCCAGAATGTGTCAGAAAAACAGAAAACCATCAAACAAGTCCAGCCGAGAAATTAAAATTACTGTGAGTGAGAAAAGCAAACAACGTGACCAAGGATTTAAGAATGAGCAGGAAAGAGCCAGGACATCAAGGGCTGCAGAGATTCTGAAACAACATGAGGCTTGAATTGAAAAAGAGCCAGGACATCAAAGTTGTCAGAATCCTGGCAACGCCAGGTATATAAACTAGTATTACATAAATAATCATATGATTGATACATAAATATGTAATAATAATAATCTGATTTTATCCTAACTATGATTTTTAAAAAATCCTAATCTCTATCTTTTAAGGGAGCCTGTCATCAACTACAAGCACCATAAACTAAGGCCACTCTCACACAGGTGCGTAGTGTTTCAAATGTTGCGCTAAATCCTATAAAATGTCTCCATTGGGGCTACTCAGACAAGCGTTTGAGCACGGCGTTTCTAATGCCGTAATTTTCAAACACTGTATGCTCTATTTTAGGGCATTGCAACTATTTTTAACGCACCCATCACCCATTGTAATAAAGGGATTTATTTAAAAACATTGCTGGACATGTTTGAAAACACTGTTCAAAAACACTATAAAATGTTGCATTTAAGGGCAAAGTCAGAAGAGTGTTTTTTTGCGCGCACCTATGTGCACAAAAAAAGCGCGTCTCATAGAACCATTGGTTCCCTATGCAGTGTTCACATGTCCGTTTTCTACAGACGCAAAATCTTTGCACCTGCAAAAGATAGGACATGCGTTCACTGCATAGGTTCGTGCTGCCAGTAAAGATTCCCCGTGGGGAGTCCCCGCATCACTGAACACTGCGACAGCACTGTCACAGTGTCCAGTGATGATGGGACTCCCCGTGGGGATGAAAGAATTCCCTGCCACAGCTGTAACAACTGTGGTAGAGGATCACGATGTTCCCCCATTGCTTTCAATAGGGCTGGCACTGCAGCCGCCCCATTGAAAGCAATGAGATGCCGGCAACCCCCTGCAGTGATTTTCGGCAAAGGCTTGAAATATAAGTCCTTCCATGAAAATCATCTTTAGGTGTAGAAAAAAAACAACAAAAAACATTACTCACCTAGCAGCGCTGTCCGGGCTTCTCTCTTGCATGCCGACACTAATCTAAAACACTTTCTTCTGGCCGGGGATTTAAAAATCTCCGGCCAGAAGAAAGTGGTGGTCTGATTGGCTGAGTGCTCAGCCATTCATTGAATGACAGCTGAGCGCTGCCTGTGATTGGTCACAGTGCTCAGCCAATCAGAGGCAGCGCTCAGCTATTCATTGAATTAAAAAAAAAACACTTGTCTGACTGAGCCCTAAAAATGCGTCATTTTTACAGATGCCTGCGTGACAGCAGCCTTAGTTATGGTGTTATAATTTAGTTGATGTGTGGCCAAGGATCCAATTTTCATACTCACCGTTCCCCTGTTCAGAAGGCTGTGTGCAAGCACTCCTATTCATCTCTATGGGAGTGTGCGTACACAGCCTTCTGAAAACAGCCAAACTGGCTATGTGCCTGTTAACTTGGCTGGGGGACACAACAGAAATGGGGGACCAGATGAGTGTGAGAGTCCATGAACGGGGTTTGATGAGGTAGATTCGCACATGTATCGGTGCATAGAACTGTACTTTTTGCGCATGCAGGACCTGTTCACATGCGCATGTGACACACCTTCTCTGTGATTGAAAAGGCTATTTAGCCTAATGAAATCCAGATGTGCTCTTTTTTTCATGGAATTGCATAGTGTATTGCGCATTTACGCACATGATAAGTGCAAAACCCCATAGACTAATTTATGTGTGTGCTCATAATCAGCAAACTAGTCCTCTCATTTTGTGCACGCATGCGTAGTCTGTGGGGTGCAGGCGAAAGAAAGTCCCTGGATGAAAGGATCGACTGATTCTGTTTCTCCATGACTAAAAAAATATTGGTCAATTATTAAATGCTAGTTTTATTTTGGCAGTAATGGCAGAAGAGCGGACGTCTGACTCAGATATTGTGTCAGCGCTCAAAAAAAAAGTAGTGTCGGAACTTTGAGATTAACTAGGACTAATATACAAAGTTTTGCATAAAGGGAATCAGTCACCAACTCTAAGCACCAGAAGCTAAGTTATAGTTTAGTGACGTGGAGTGCAGGGAGCTGCGTCTCAGGGCTCCTTCAGACCGCGCAATGTACAGAGTAGAGCCCTTTGATGTCAAGAACGTGTTTTGCATGTGCTTTTATTGTGCGCATACCAAGGGCCCCATAGCAGTCATGGGGAGGTGCAGAAAATGCGCACTTAACCCCCCTGCAATTGTGCAATACACTGTGCAATTATGGTGGAAAAGATACACATCTGGAAAAATTACAGTACGATATGCGCACAAATCTACCTCATCAAAACTCATTCACTGCTCAAATAGACTGTGCTCATGCATGCACAATTGCGTATATAGTCTGTAGCCACTCTAGGGTCACTCGCTCGCTACTATGTAACTTTTTGGCGCAAGGAACAAGTTTATTTCATGCCTGTAAAAATACTGTGCGATCTTGTGCAGGCACCGCCTATTCACATGAGTGGGAGAATCACCCCGTCCCGATTTAAATGGCTACTTAGCCTAACGCGGTGCCGGTGATGACGGGAATGGCACATAGCAACACATGCAGTTCTCTATGGGGTTCTTTGGTGTGCAAATATGCACAAAATAGAACAGGTCCTATTATTATGCACCCACGAAAACCGCAGGCGCAAAAGATAAAAGTGGGAATGAACCCACTAAAATTATAGGTTCTTTTCTCTGTGCTAAGGGTGGCCACATACGAGCAGAAGCACAAAAATCCTCGCTCCTGCGCAACGTATTTGCGCAGTGAAGGAGTGTTTCTTGTGCCTGTGCCTATGCAAACATGGAGAATATTTGCATAGACAATGCTCGGGCAGGGGAGTCACATCCTCCCTAATTTAAAAGGCCATAATTAGTTTTTTGGGCCCTAATCAGCCTTACAAGTTGCAGTGTTTTGTGCATAATCGAAGTGCATGTCGTGCTTTTTGTCGCGTGAGCAAATATCCATACTCAAAAAAGAACTGTGAGAATCAATGGGTTCTATTCCCTGCGTATTGCACTTGCAAAAATTTCCCCTGCAAATATGCCCAGCCAATATACGGTGTCTCTCTCTGCAGGAGGGGGGAGGCTGGAAAAGGCTGGAGCAGTGCTCTGAGCTCCTGCCCCCTCTCCACCCCTCGGCACAATTTGCAATGGGAGAGGGCAGGATGGAGGTGGAGCTAAGTGGCGGAACTTAGCTCTGCCCGCGTCCTGCCCCGCCCATTGCAAATATTGGCGAGCGTCGGAGAGGGGGGTGGAGAGGGGGCGGGAGCTCAGAGCACTGCTCCCGACTCTTCCAGCCTCCTCCCCCTGCAAACAGGGACACCATATATTGGCGGGGCGTGAAAACCCGGACGATATACGGTCGTCTGAATAAGTTCTAAAACACAGCCATCTGACACCGCCCTCATACATACTGCAAGCTATAACGCACTTAAGGGTAAAAACACATGTGCGCTTGCGCTAACTCGATCATCGCTATAGAGCATATTAGCGCATTAAAAAAATTTTTTTTACAAAATCTTTGGGACTATTCAAACTCTGTTCTATTGCTTGCAAGTTTTTTTTTAAAGCGGACAGATAGGTCCTGCCCTATTTTTCTTGCACAGAGTATTAACGTGCAAAAATCTTGACAGTGAAAACGGTTTCATTTCCTCCCATTATGCGGCCGTGAAAATCAATGGGCTAAAACCCGCCATCTGTTTAATCCCTGAAGGTAAAAAATCTCTGCCCTTATGGATCTGATCCCCTTTGTAAGAGCAGTAGACATTCACATTATATAAGGTGCAGGTAAACAAGCCCTAAAATAGTTAATAAAAGCCCATGTGTAAGTAATAGTAGATCGTAGCAGTAAAAATGGCAGCGCTCACACACCAGGAAGTCAGGGGCAGTGCATTATCAGCAATGAAGCGGTTAATATAAGAGGAAATAGTGTAAGTCCGGGTCAAATCCTGGCAGATCATATGAGGTAGAAGGTCAATACACAGATACCAGGGACAGCCCTGAAGAGACGTAGAAATAACAGTCCCAACGGTCACCGCGGACAGATTCTGGTTGCATGGTGTCTGAGACTCTCGCACGTTCCATCCACCCATCATACCTGTTACCTTCCATATGAGTATCTCTGCAAGAGTCTGCTCATCTGGAATGACATGGTGCAAACAAATGTTACAGACCAGAATCGGCTTTGCTATTCTGCACAAATCATTGCGATCGCAGATATCTGTGCCTTTACATAGGACTGCAAACTCTATATGTAAGAGTTAGTACACACATAAAGTTAAAACTTGCTGAAGTCGGTTCTGCTACATCCGTTACACCGGCATAATAAATCTATGCATTATACATCTCAGGTGAACAAGTGTGACACATTTCAAGAGCTCTAAAGCAAATTAGTTACAATATAATAATAATGACAATGAGGCCTTATGAAGTGGGCGGAAAGTGAACAGCAACTTTGTATCTACACAATAAACAAGCTACTATTCCATAAAGAAAAGAGTTAACCAGTAGTCAGTAAGCACATTCCTATGAAAGGAAATGGGGGAAACAGAACAATAGGCCAGGATGGATGACGCATGAAGTGAGAAAGGAAATGAATGTGAAGAAAGGGCTCGTAGACATAGAAGAAGAATACGATGAGAAGTCAGCTAGAGAATACAAGGTATCCAGAAAAAAAGCGTGAATGAGTGGGAGCAGCGCTGTTAATGCACAGCTCATCGTATTCCTCTCCAGTGATAAAGTCATGTGTCAGAGGGTACGAAAATGTTGCTTTAGACAACTCTGACAAGAGTTTCGGGCCTGATAAGAAATGTTTTATCAATGGACTTTGTTGCAGAAACAAGCTATTCATGAATGAGAGGAAATGCTTGAAATCAGCTTGTAGGAAGTGCAACACAGTCATCCATTTACCGCCATTTGTGCAAAGCGCTATGTTTATATATAACAAAAGGTAGAAATGCGGGTTTTATTAGACAAAGAGTACTTGATACGTGCAAAACAAGGCAATGGGGTAATATTGGTAGCATGTTTCTGAGCAGCCCACAGCTCCATCAGACGATCCTATTTGAGCACATTAAATATACGCATGCAATGCACAAAGAATAGAACCTATTGATGTTAATAGGTTCATTCGCATGAAGAGGTCTTACGCACTCATTTCACGTGCACCAAGGGCCCCATGGACATCTATGGGAGGTGCGAAGAACTGTGTAATATGCTGCACAATTCCATGGGAAAAAATCTCCTTTGGCTGAATAGCCTTTTAAATCACGGCGGAGGGGGCGTCACGCACGCATGTCAACAGGCGCTATGTGTGCAAAAAGTACAATGTGCTCACACGCACACAAATCTTACTCATCGAATCTCACTTATTGTGCAAATACGTTGAGCTGAAGCATGCACAATTGAGCATACAGTCATCTGAGGACACCCTCAATGTCCCATTTTGTGCCCTCTGACTCGGTATCTTGTGCAGCCATCAGCTTCCATAAGGCCACCGTATTCTTATACATATTCATCTGAAACCTAGAGCAAAGCATTTTCATGCAAAAGACACACAGCAACCTGCACAGTGAGGAGGGGATTGAATAAAGTGACCATCATACATGTGCAGCGTCACTCCATTCATCTGCAATGAGAATGATGTAGACAGCCAAGTGCTTGTACTGGGCTATTTCCATCAGCCCCATTGAAATTAATGGGATACATGCTCCTCCACCACTCCATTCAATTTCCACGTCACTGTGGTTGGGGTTTAGCGAGCCCACTGGGACCAGAAAAGGGGATATAGGACTCTCATTCTGAGAATGCTGGGGATCGCAGTAGTGAGACCCCAGCAGTCAGACTTTTATCACCTATTCTATGGATAGATATTAAAAGTCTATATTGGTGCAGTCTATATTGGTGCAACCCCTTTAAAGGGGTATTTCGGACTTTTTTCAACTAATGACCTACCGATGACCAGATAGGTCATCAGTAGTTGATTGACTGGAATCCATTGACTCTGGATCACCATCTATCAGCTGATCACCTGGCCCCCTGACAGTATAGCAGGGCTGTATGTTTTCATCAGCAGACAAGGGAGGAAATGGAAGCACTAGCTCATTAAAATCAATGGGAGCACCACACTTCTATTGCCCTTCCCATTGATTTCCATGGTAGTGAACCTGGTGCTACCACTTCCTCCCCAATCCGCTCTTGTTGAACGGTGGATCCCCATCCATCAACTACTGTTGATCTGTGTAGAGGATAGGTCATCAGTTGAAAAAAGGCCGGAGTGCCCCTTAAAATATTTACATATAAGAGCAATCGTGCACATTGAAGATAAGGAGCCCACTAGCAAAGATCAAATTGGGTCCTCATTATGGTGTTATGTTTTGTTGCCCACTAGCTGGGCTGGTATTTGTTTGTATGTCCTACACTACTACTTCATTCCCAGCCAGTGGCCCATAACCCCTTGTTTTGTGGATCGCCATGGGAGCCCTGAGTTATGACCATGTTTAATGCCATTTGACATTATTGTGGACATATCCTAAACACCAAATAGTGCCAATTCAGATGGCCTTATACTAGGGTCACATTTAACACTATGGCTACACGGTGACTCGGGGCACGGCACATGTTGGGCAGCCAAGGATCACCCTGCTATATTGCACCCCAATGTAAGCGAATGCAGTTGCATTGTTATTCTCAAGTTACTGCAACCCAACATTTACAAGAAATCAATCATGTTTGGATATCTTGCAATTGTCGGGTCACTTGCAAGTTGCAACACGACTGGATTTGCTTACATTAGGATGCGATATAGCAGGGCAATAGTGGGGTCTTTGGCAGTATGGCATGTTTTGCTGCTAATGTCATCATGAACTCTAACCTAAAATTTTCTCTCATCCATTTTTGAGTTGAATATGGCTCCTGATCATCACTCAGAGTTGTATGTGGCTCAAAAGGTACAAAACATAAGGCATCTCTGCCCTTTACAATAGCAAAGGAGCTGGGACCCCTTCTCTTTAAGTGCCCAAAAGCATGTGTAGCGGGGCCTCAGGCATTGCTCTAGTATGGGCATGACTGCCCCTGAAAATTGAACCCAGCTAGTGTTCTGGGGGCAGGCCTGCTGATCCAACATCAGCCCATGCTCCACCTCGGCTTCTCTGTAGTAAAAAAAAAAATCAGGTTATTTGTATAGCGCCAACTTATTACGCAGGTTTTCAGGTAATTTATTACTCCCCACTAAGCTGGGTATGCATTTTCCAGACCTGGGAAGGATGAAAAGCTCATCCTTGAGCGGGCTACCTGAACGATGCGGGGATGAACTCACAACCTTCAGGTCATGAGCGAGAGCTTAGGACTGCGTTTCTGCTGCCTTAACACTCTGCGTCACACAAGGCTCTTGCTCTGTAGTAATTGTATTCCACGAGCCCTGGCTTGTGCCAGATCAGATGGAGAGAGAAAGCCAGGCCGGTGCATGGCTACTTGCAAAAATTTATTCTAACACCTATGACGATATACTTCTTGCAGCTCCAGTTTAACCCTTCCGATTCAGTGCTTGAACTTGTTTTAGGCACAACTGGTGCAACAAATGAGAACAGTTTATTGTGAATTATCTCCGGTCTCTGAGATGGAAATAACGCTGATGCAACTATCGTCTTACCCAACAGTCCGGTACCTGTCGGAGTGGTGCAGGCTCGCAGAAGCATGTAGTTTGCCAGTCTCCGCTTCCTGGTCCTCCTACTTCAGCATCCTCTTTCTGCCAAGAATGGTGTCTGTCCTACTGAAAAGAGCAGGATCACTTCCCGCCACAGCTGCAGCAGCGGCTTATCTGCACTGTGGATCTTAAGTGTGCGCTGACTGTTCAGTACTGTCTTGGGCTCTGGAGGAGAAATGTCCTTCTCACCATCCCACTAACAATCGAATGAGTTCTGAGGGCTTATTCAGACTTGCGCATGCGCAAATACGCTCACCGCTATAGAGCGTATTTGTGCATGAACCAGTCAAAAGTCTGGTTCGCAGAGAAAAGAGAATAGAACCCAATGATTCCAATGGGTTTGTTCTCAGATGCACATTTTGTGCACACAGATTTTGCTTGCGCAAAAAAATAGGACCTGCTCTATTTTCCTGCGTTTTGCACAGAGAGACTGTGCAAAAAGTACAGTAACAAGCACTGCCCTGCGCGCAAAACCCTGATTACCTGCTTCTTCAAACATCGTTCATGTGAAAATACGCTGCATTGCGGCAAGCGTATTTGCGCTAACGCTTGTCTGAAGCTGCCCTTATACTTCTTCTGGGCGTATTTGCAGATAATAGAAGCCATTGATTTCAGTCGGTTCATTTGCATTCCCTTTTTATGTGTGCGTGAGAAAATAGAACTTGCTCAATTTTGTGTGCATTTGTACACCAAAGGGCCCCATAGCAGTCTATTGGAGGGGTGCGCAAATGTGCACACATTATGCAACAGTATGCGTGAAAAACTGCAGAAAAATGCCTGGAAAAGAACACATCTGGACCTCATTAGGCTAAATAGATTTTTAAATCAGAGTGTAGGTGTGTACCCACAAACATGAGCACAAAAGTGCCATTTTCATAGCGCAAATGCGCTGAAGCATGTGCAATTGCGCAAATACCTGTATGAGAATTTGAGAGGCACACAATGGGGTGGACTGACTAATCAATTTGCTCCAGAATTCTGATTTATTAAGAATTTTATGCAAAAACACAAAAACTGACAGCACTTCTCAGACAAACTGCAATAAGTGTAGATAGGTGCATGTTACTGCACAGCAAACACAAAAGGTGCGACCGCGCACAATCAGTGCCAAGAAATATGTCAACATTGAATATCTTCCCATATTCAATGTTGGCATACCGTATTCTTGGCACTGGTAAAAGGTTTTGTGTTAAACACTTTTTGTGCCTCACTAGACATCTTTCTAGAAAATGCAGATGTATAAAAGATGCCAGATTTATTAACGGTATGTGCAGGTTTACTTGGCACAACACAATGGTGGGAAGTGAGCCAGGCTTGAGCCGGTGAAAGAAATGTTACCAATGGCTAGCAAGATGCACCAAATCTATTCATGGATCTGACACATCTTATGACTGTCTTGTCTGTTTCCACTATCTATTAGAAAGCAGTCGTAAATATTTCTGTAGATGGGCATTCATCACACCCTTGGTCTTAGGGCTTAAACAGATGGGCGCAGAGGCATAACTTGAAGCTCCCAGGCCCCGATGCAAAACCTGTAACAGGGCCCCCAACTATAATGCTTTAGTCATAGTACTGGGTTCCCTATATGGAGAAGAGAGGCATTATGGGCCCCCCAAGGCTCCTGGGCCCGGGTGCAACCACATCCCCTGCATCCTCTATAGTTACGCCCCTGGATGGGCGTGTTTTAGTCCCGTTATGCCGCCATGAAAATCACAACTGCATAATGGGATGAAACAAATCGAAATTACGGCTCATTATTACTATGTGCGAGAAAGATCGGGCAGGTACTTTTTTTTCATAGCACAGAGTTTGAATAGTCAAAAAAAACTTGGTTCATGCACTAATACACTTAAGCGTCAAACGTATTAGCAATTGCGCCCCATGAGTATTTGCCCTTAGCAGAATAGTGGAAATTGCAGTAGATGTCGAAGGTCCATCTTGTTCTATCTTGGATTCTAATGTAGACGAAGATTGTGTTAGTGATGTCATCACTGCTACACACTAAAAGATGGCAAATGTATGTTCAGTTCACAGCAAACCTAAACCTTGGGTGGTTCAGGGGAGGTAGAGGAAGAAGAGGAATAATGTTAGCGCTTTCGCCTTGCAGCGCTGGGGTCCCAGGTTCAGATCTGATGAAGAACAATATCTGCATGGACTTTGTATGCTCTCCATGTGTTTGTGTTTTTTTTTCCCTTCATAATAATAATTACCTTTATGTATATAGTGCCTACATTAATGGAGCAGGAGCTGCAGGAGAAAAAGAAGTTGTTGCTTTAGTGGGTTCAGCTGAGATGAGCGGCCTAGGGTTCTGATTTATTCCAAACCCAACTTTTAGCAAAGTTGGACAGTTTCCGTTCCCTCAAGACCTGTCAGTGCTAGACAATGTGATAATAGTTTAAACATTGTCTTATTTGCTTAATTGCTGATCGCTTACTCGTGTACCTATGTCTAATACGCAGATGTAGCCACATTTAACCTGACTATGATAACTTTCTGTGACAAGTTACTTTATCTTAATCCATTGAAAAACTATACAAAATGCATTGAGCCACCACCACATTATTGATGTTATACAACAATTTTAGGGATCCTGGTTCAATTCAGACTAATATACATAGAACCAAACTGTTGTCTGAAACTGAATTTTTCAAAAGTTCACTCATTTCTCTAAGTAAGTATAATGAAACTATTATAGCCAGTAGTAAGGGTGGTTTCACATCTGCGTTGGAACTTCCATTCGGAGATTCAGCCGCAGATTTAGCACAAAATACTTGAACATAAAGCGTTGCATGTAACGCTTTTTCTTCCGGCTAAAAAGGGCTACAAACAAATTTTCATGTAGTCAAGGAAATGAGTGATGTTTGGACAGCTTATGCCAAGGGGCTAGATCATGTATATAAATATGTTTTGCAGCTGTACACAGCATGGTTTACATATGGGTACAGGTGCAGATGACTGCAGGTTGTATGGTTTAGGTATGGCTACAGGTACAGATGACTGCAAGGTGTATGGTTTATGTCATAGAACCATAGAATCATAGAATGGTAGAGTTGGAAGGGACCTCCAGGGTCATCGGGTCCAACCCCCTGCTCAGTGCAGGATTCACTAAATCATCCCAGACAGATATTTGTCCAGCCTTTGTTTGAACACTTTTATTAAAGGAGAACTCGCCACCTCCTGTTCCACTCATTAATCACCCTCTCTGTCAGAAAGGTTTTTCTAATATCTAACCTGTGTCTCCTCCCTTTCAGTTTCATCCCATTGCTTCTAGTCTTTCCTTGTGCAAATGAGAATAGGGCTGATCCCTCTGCACTGTGACAGCCCTTCAGATATTTGTAGACAGCTATTAAGTCTCCTCTTAGCCTTCTTTTTTGCAAGTTATACATTCTCAGATCCTTTAATCGTCCCTCATAGGACATGATTTGCAGACTGCTTACCATCTTGGTAACTCTTCTCTAAACTTGCTCCAGTTTGTCTATTTCTTCTTTAAAGTAGGGTGCCCAGAACTGGACATAGTATACCAGATGAGGTCTGACTAAGGAAGAGTAGAGGAAGATAATTACCTATTACCTAGTGATAATGACTCTATGCTTCTCTTAATACATCCCAGAATTGTGTTTGCCTTTTTGGCTGCTGCATCACATTGTTGACTCATGTTCAGTCTATGATCTATTAGTATACCCAAGTCTTTTTCACATGTGCTGCTGCTTACCTTAATTCCTCCCATTCTGTATGTGCTTTTTTCATTTTTCTTGCCCAGATGTAGGACTTTGCATTTCTTCTTGTTAAATACCATTCTGTTAGTTGCCGCTTACTGTTCAAGCTTTTCTAGATCTTTTTGAATACTCTCTCTCCCCTAGCTATCCCTTCTAGCTTTGTGTCATTGGCAAATTTGATCAGTTTCCCACCAATTCCCTTCTCTAGATCATTTATAAAAATGTTGAACAAAACCGAATGATGCCTTGTTAAAGTTAAAGTTATTCCCCCCCTCCCCTTTTATTTTCCTATTTTCCTTTTCTTCCTTCAACCCCCCCCCCCCCCCCCTTCCTTCCCCTTTCATAGAAAAAATTGAATACAAGATTTTTGGTTAAGCAAATTTAAATTCAAAGGTTCATGTCGGAAACCCATTGATCATTTTATGCTCACTGTTATTCATCAAGATTATTTTCACAGATATATACCTATGTAAGAATCTTTTTATATGTCAGTACCAATCATCATTGTTTTGTATATCTGAAACTACCAATAAAAATTTAATATGGTAATAAAAAAAATGTTGAACAACACTGGGCCTAGGACAGAGCCTTGTGGTACCCAACTTGATACATTCTTTCACTTGAATATGCAGCCATTTATGACCACTCTGAGAACGATCACTCAGTCAGTTGTGAATCCACCTAACAGTTGCCTTGTCAATCCCATATTTGGTCATTTTTTCAATAAGTATGATATGAGATACTTTGTCAAATACTTCACTAAAGTCAAAATATACTATATCCACCGCATTTCCCTGATCAACCCAGTCAGTGATTCTGTCTGGCATGACTTGTTTGCTGTAAACCCATACTGGCTCTGGTTAATTACTCCAAGTACTTTTCATCCAAGTAATTAATAATTTGTTCAAACATCTATCCTGATATAGAAGTCAGGCTCACAGGCCTGTAGTTTCCTGGATACACCTTCTACCCTTTTGAAGATAGGGACAACATTTGCCCTTTTCCAATCTTCTGGGACTTCTCCTGTTCTCCAGGAATTTTCAAAGATTATGGCGAGTGGTTCAGCAATTACCTCTGCTGCTTCCTTTAGTATCCTAGGATGTAATTCATCTAGACCTTGAGACTTGAATTCATTTAAGTTAGCTAAGTGTTCCCTCACTATCTCTTTACTTATAGATAGCTTGCATTCTTTTATTTCCCCAATAGCACAGGGAAGATCAGTTGATGTTCCATCTACTTTCCAAGAGAAAACAGGAATTTAAGAGTTCGGCCATTACAACATCATTCTTAACCAATACACCATGTATGTGTACAGATGCAGAATACTGCAGGCTGTATGGTTTAGCTATGGGTAGACGTACAGATGACTGCAGTCTGTATAATTTAGGTGTAGGTACAGGTACAGATGACTACAATAATAAACAACAACAGATGTCACGAATCAGAGAGATGTAACCTGTGATCACTGGAGGTAAGGGCAGCTTTACACAGGATAAATATCGGCCATAACAAAATAATTCAAACAAGCTATTTTCAGTGACAGTTGTCTTGTATAAACACAGGACCCAACAAGGTATTGAGCAAGAAATCCTTCAGTAGTTGCTAGTTGCATTGTTTCGGCTCATTAAAACTAAATGACTAGCGACTCATTGAATGACTGCCTGTTCGCAGTGAATGGATGCGAGCGGGCGGAAGAGATCTCCAACACGCTCCACCTCCATTCACTGAACACCTATCACAGCAGTGTGAAAGCAATAGTCATTGGGACAGCTGTCATGCTCCCAATAGTTGTTTTGTGTAAAGTAACCCTAAATCACTGTGTAGAGCTGGTGTCTGACTATTATATGGTGGCAGCATTATTTTGAGGCTATAGCTAAACCGCTGTATCTAACTAAGCCCCCTTAGTTATCTTGTAGATATGGTACCTGTGAGATGATAGATAGATAGATAGATACTGGTGGAAGAGGGGTAGGTGATACATAAGTTTTGGAGCTCATACCTCTAATCTTTTCAGACTTTAGCAATATCTCTGGTGGCTAGTGTCACATGGGTGGGCCTCGAGACCCAGTCATGCTGCAGAAAGCTTCAAGCAAACCATGGCCAGCAGTCATTAAGTGAGGTAGAGGGAGGAGGAAGCCCGAGCTGCACTTTTGCACCTGGGTCCTTGAGCCTTTAACTATGCCCCTGACCCAAATCATATGTATTTTCTATCTGCTGAATATCTGCTTTCATCAACAGCATCTTGATCCTTTCAATCTTTGATCGACGAGATCCCTAAGTAGAAGTATGTACATCACTCCCTACACTTTGTCTTCTCAAGTACCCCTACTTAGGTACAAAAGTTTAACATGGGGCCCCCCAACTTCTCTTAACCCCTTAACGCAGAGACATTACCTGAAGCTCCTGGGCCCCAATGCCAAACCTGTAACATGGCCCCCAACTATAATGCTTTATTCATAGTACTGGGCTCCCTATATGGACAAGAGAGGCCTTATGGGCCCAGGTGTAACTGTAGCCCCTCCATTCCCTATAGTTATGCCCCTGATAGTCGTGTCTGGTGTTAGGGTCAGCATCAGGGATAGATTAGGGGAAGAAATACGGAAAGATAGAGGTAGGGTCAGCTGCACACCGGTCCCAAGCCTGGATAAATGGGGAGGGGTGGGAAAAGCAATGGCAAACTACTCCACTACCACTGCCAAAACACTTCATGGATAAAAACTTAATGAGTCCAAATATGGAGCTGGAAAGCAGCCCCCCTGGGCTGAAAGGCACCAGTAAAGCCACCAGGGAAGAACAAGGATGACACTCGAATAACTTGGGTATTAATGAGGCGGGCAGGGCAAAGCCATTTGGATGCCGGTCTACTGATGCAGCTCCAAGAGAAACGTTTCATTTGCATTTCTCAAAGATTCACAACATGGGCACATGGAACATCCGTGGCCAGAACACGGGCAAATTGCAAATCCTAAAAAATGAAATGAGACGGCTCAAAATTGACCTGCTGGGTATCAGCGAGCTTCACTGGACAGGCAATGGTTTTTTCAATAGCGATGATTACACCGTTTTCTACTCAGGCAATGACATCATCAGATCAACATGGTGGATCTAGCAACACAATGGACTGACATTGATCGCAAACAAGGCAGTCGCCAAAGCTGTCCATTGTTTCAATGCCATAAACGATAGGATTATATCCAATGCGCATCAGTGGGAATCCTCGCTCAATCACAATTCTGCAAGTTAGTGCACCCACAACCAATGCAACAGATCAGGACATTGAAGAACTCTATGCTGACCTCCAGCAAGTAATCAATCAGACCCCTGCCAAGGATATCACTTTTATAACAGGGGATTTCAATGCAAAAATCGGCTCTGAAGAAGACCTACTAGTCGCTGCCAAATTCGGATTGGGTAAGCGGAATAATGATGGTGACCGTATGGTCCAATGTTGCACAGAAAACTGCCTATTGATCATGAACACATGGAAACCAAATCGACTACTTCTTATGCCAACTGCGTTGGAAAAGCTCAATTCTGGGCACGAGAACACTCCCGGTTGCAAACTGCCACTGCAATCATCAACTCCTAGTCGCAAAAATCAAGCCCAGATTCAGCAACATCAAAAGGTCACCAGCAATACACCATTTCGATGTAGACAACATTCCTTCACAATATGCAGTGAAAATGAATAACTGATTTTAAACACTTAGCACCATTGGAAAAGATGGGAGAAAATCAAATCCATCACGCGGAATACAGCTGAATAATTCATCCCTTTCAAAAAAATCAGCAAAACGACCACAATGGATATCGGATGAATCGATTAGAATCGCCAACCATCACCAAGCAGCTAAAGCAGCGGGCACCATCATTGAATTCAGACAGCTAAATGTGAAATTTAAATGAAAAGTCAGACGAGACAAGGAGCGCTGCTGGAACGATCAATGCACGAAACTAGAAGAAGCAAACCAGCAAGGCCACACCCAAGCTCTCTTCGCCCATGTGAAGCAGAACGGGGCACCGTTTGTACCATGCAAGGCAGCTACTATCAAAGACTGGGATGGCAAATTATTACAAGAAGAAAATCAAATCCAGCGTAGGTGGCAAGAATATACAGCAGAGCTGTATGCAGGCAATCAAATAGACAACCTGTTGGATCACATACATCAAGTAGAACAAGAATCAGGCATTCTAGAGGAAGAGGTCACATGGGCCCTGAAAAAACTACCAAACAGGAAAGCTCCGGGCATTGATCACATACCAGCCGAACTGCTCAAACCAGTGTCAGTCAAGATCCTAACCGACGTATGTCAAAAGATGTGGAGCTCCAAATTGTGGCCCCTAGACTGGACAAGATCTGTCTTTGTCCCACTTCCAAGAAAAGGTGATGCTCAAGAATGTTCCAACTACCGCACCATCGCCCTCATACCTCACGTGAGCAAAATTATTTTAAAGATCATACAAAAACACATTGCGACAATTGTTGAACGGGAACTGTCAGACGTTCAAGCTGGCTTCTGCAAAGGATGTGGCACCAAAGACTAAACAGCGAACCTGCACTGGATCATGGAGGAGAGTATCAAAAGGACGTGGACATGTGTTTTATTCACTACAGCAAGGCAATTGATTGTGTTGAACATGACAAACTTTGGAAGTGTCTGAAGCAGATGGGCGTCCCAGAACATATTAAACAGCTTATAAGGTCGCTTTACAACAACCAAGAAGCAACAGGCAGGACAACTTATGGAAATCGGAGTCAAAATCGGTGGTAGAAATGTCAACAACCTCTGATATGTAGATGACACCACCCTGTTTGCGGAAAGTAAAAGGGACCTGGAATACCTTATCCTTAAGTTGGACGCTCAGGAAAACAGACAGAACAAAAATTGATGTGTTTGAACTCTGGTGCTGGAGGAGAATGCTGTGGATACCTTGGACTGCCACGACATCGAACAAGGTAGTGTTAGATCGCGTCAAACCAAAAATACCACTGGAGGGCAAAATCATCAAACAGTGGACATTTTTTTTGACCACATGATGCTAACTCACTAGAAACAGTACTGATGCTTGGCAAGGTCAGTGGGAAGAGAAGATCAGGACGGCAGAGAACAAGATGGCTAGATACAATCAAGGCCACCACAAACATGTCAATCGCCGAAATGAAAGATGCGGTGAAAGACAGGAAT
This sequence comes from Eleutherodactylus coqui, assembly GCF_035609145.1. Lineage (NCBI taxonomy): Eukaryota > Metazoa > Chordata > Amphibia > Anura > Eleutherodactylidae > Eleutherodactylus > Eleutherodactylus coqui. Next base: position 438,829,102 of record NC_089837.1, on the reverse strand, counting down.
GTGTGGAGAACATTGATCCATAGAGAAACCGAAGGTCGGACGCGACTGAACGGATAATCATTGACCTCATATCTGTGCATCATCACCCATCTGCTGCATCATCTGACTGCCATCATCCTTTTATGCCATTATCTGCTTACCCGCACTGTTCTGTAGCTGTCATGTATCAGTAAGTTCTAGAGATGAGCGAGCGTACTCGGTTCGGGTGTTTTTGGACTCGAGCACCGCTTTTTTCGAGTAACTGACTACTCGGACGAAAAGATTCGGGGGGCGCCGGGGGCGGCGTGGTGGAGCGGGGGTAGCAGTGGGGAACAGGGGGGAGCTCTCCCCCCCCACTCCCCTCTGCAACCCCCGCGCACCCCCGGCGCCCCCCGAATCTTTTCGTCCGAGTAGTCAGTTACTCGGAAAAAGCAGTGCTCGAGTGCAAAAACACCCAAACCGAGTACGTTCGCTCATCTCTAGTATGTTCCTATTCTTGCATTTTTGTTACCTATTAGTGTTGAAACCTGCTTTATATTATTGTTCACTCAACTGTCCAGCTGTACATAATTCGCCTCTACTATAAGTCCTGGAGGTATCTGAGTACTGGGAGACATAGTTAGTACCTGGGAAAGGCAACTGCTATAGGTGAAGTCCAGTTCCGTTATTTTGTGTCCAGACAGCATCATTACACTGTGTTACATTTGTACATTTATTGCCAAAAAATGGGAAATGATCCCATTCAAAAAACTAGAAAAATATTTCATACAGAGCTGGTTTTCCTACTTTCCTCTGATGATAAACAATAAAAAACTTAGCATCAATTATGGTAGTTCACTAACTCTATGTAAGTGATAGCACTATACCACTGACAGAGCATCCAACCTCTTATAGATTTCCCTCCATATCTGCTACAATCTGGACCAGAACTAGTTATAAGCTTATGTCATTACTTGCTTTGAGAAGAGCACTCTCATGTTCTATCCTCCCATCCAAAATCTAATATAATGCTCATTCGCACCCGGACCTCAGGACAACCTATTCCATCATCATCTAATTGCTGTATAAGATATGTTAAAATGTTTATTATAGTCACTACAGTATTATATACAAATTTTGCTTTTTTTTGTCATGCGTATTGAAAGGAAACATGTTTTTTTGATTCCAAGCAGAATTCTCTTTCTATAGGCTAATGCCCATGGATGGATTATCGCTGCGGAAATCGTGTCCAGACACCCGCCGCGAATTTCGCAGCAATGTCCTTCCATAGACATTCTATGTTAAATGATTCTCCCCCGCCCACGAGCGGAAATCAACTGCGGAATCCGACCTGGCCGTGGGCAGGAGCCCTAAATAAACAGTTAATTACTGCACAATTTAACAAAGCAACTAGTGTTGTTAGGGAAGCTTCTATCACATCTCAAGTTATTGTAAAAGAGCACACAGAGCAATGTCATACCAAACATCAAAGCACAAGGAATACACTGTGTCTGGACGGCTTGACCTTGTAACGGGATATTTTAGAGTCAACTTGCCATTGTGCTGGGGCTGCAGTATAGGAGACTTGCAACAGAACCTGTTGCATGGAGTACTATATACTGTATAGAAAAGAATTGTCTAGTGTAAGGTAAATGAGGACTTCCAGTGGTTATCTAAGCAAAAAAAGATTGCAAGCAGCTTAGAGTAGTGGGAAAACATAAAAAGTCTACCTAAGGCCGGTTTCTAATGGCCGAGAATCTTGCAGGAGCTTGGTGCGTTGCAATTCTTTATACCATGAACCCCATTTGTTATATCAGCATGGTCCGTATCACTGTATACAGGACGATGTATAACTTATACAGTTGTACATATATAATTATATACAGGACATATCCAGGTTACACCAGCATAGTTCATATCACCCACCGCAACACTGCTATCTGCATAGGGATTATCACATTTTCCTCATGTCGTCGCATGTCCTATCTTTTCGCGTTCATCGTAATGCATCGTCCATTGTTTTCATTATTGCATGCAAGTGCGATGCGAGGTTTGCCATTGAAAACAATGAGAAACACTTGCCGATCCTCTAATGCAGCTAAAAGACGCGCCGGAGGATTGCTACTTCGCAGAAGTGATGGGAGGCATTTTTGGGTGAAAATGTACATTGGTAAGTGCGATATCAGGCACAGTTTGTTGTCGCAACATCACATTTGCCCATGTGTTTGTAGCCTTACTTGAATCCCTGCTGCTTCCATTCTAATGTTGCCTGATCCCCCATTGCTGTTTACTTCTGCTGCAGCAATAATGGAGATATGTGACTGCTGCAGCCAATCACCAACTCACTTCAGCCTGGGGCGTATACAAGTATCATGGGGCTCCATAGCAAGAATTCAATTGGGTTTCTCCCCCAAGAAGCAATAAATGTTACTATTTAGTTATTATTTTCCTACTGCACAAATTGGGACTATTTACTCTTGAAAAAAGAAGGTTAAGAGGCGACCAAATAACCATGTATAAGTACATGAGGGGACAATACAAGGATCTCTCCCGCGATCTGTTTACACCAAGGACCACGACGGTAACAAGAGGACACCCGCTATGATTGGAGGAAAGTAGGTTTCATCACCAACATAGAAGGGGATTCTTTACTGTAAGAGCAGTTAGACTGTGGAACTCTCTACCGGAGGAAGTGGTGATGGCAAAATCGATAGAGGAGTTTAAAAGGGGACTTGATGTCTTTCTGGAGAAGAAGGATATTACAGATATAAATATTAGGTTAAGTGTCAATCCTGGTATATAGGCAGGTAGGAACTATTAGGGGTTGATCCAGGGAACAGTCTGATTGCCATTAGGGAGTCGGGAAGGAATTTTTTCCCCAAAAGGGCTAATTGGTTTCTGGCCTTGGGGTTTTTTGCCTTCCTCTGGATCAACACAGGAGGATAGACAGGCTGGACTAGATGGACATTGTCTTCATTCAGCCTTACATACTATGTTACTATGTTACTTCACAGCACCCACTCTCCCCACCATCAACACCCACCGCTCTCCCCACCATAAACAGCCACCACTCTTCCCACCATAAACAGCACCCACTCTCCCCACCATCAACAGCCACCACTCTCCCCACCATCAACACCCACTACTCTCCCCACCATCAACAACCAACGCTCTCCCACCATCAACAGCCACCACTCGGCCCACAATCAACAGCCACCCCTCTCTCCACCATCAACAGCCACCCCTCTGCTCATCATCAACAGCCACCACTCTGCCCACCATCAACAGCCACCACTCTCCCCACCATCAACAGCCACCACTGTCGCCACTATCAACAGCCACCACTCTGCCCACCATCAACAGCCACCACTGTCGCCACTATCAACAGCCACCACTCTGCCCACCATCAACAGCCACCACACTCCCCACCATCAACAGCCACCACTCTCCCCCAATACCCCACAGCCCCTACCTTGAGAATTCTGTCCACCAGAGCTTCAGAGGAACCTTCATGTCTTATAGCTCCTCACAGGCTCAGCAGTGTGCACAGCCCACTCCTCTGCACCCCTTCAGCTCAGTACAGTGTTTGCACTTGTCACGCCCGGTCGATATACACTCCCCTCTGATGCATTGGTTTACAATGCATCAGTGCACATGGGCATTTTTCCACGGCGTAAAAGATTTTGGCTGGGCCCTTTTACACTACCAGCTGCATGAACTCCTATGGGAGCCTATGACAGCTACTGGAGAAAGCAGATGGGAGGGAGTTTAGCAGTGTGACTGCTAAACTCCCACCCCCTTCCCTACTCCTCTTCGCCCCTTGCCAGCTGTTTGCAATGGAAGGGGGTGGGGCAGGGGCAGAGCTGAGCTTGCCCAGTCCTGCCCCCTCTCATTGCTGGCTGCAACAAGGGGCAGAGAGGGGGCAGGAGCTTAGCACACTAGCTCCCGCCCGCCCCGCCTTCTCCCCTTGCCAAGAGACAACGAGGGGAAGGGAAGGGACAGTTTAACAAAGCTAAACTGTCTGCCCCTGCCCAACAACATTGCGAGCTCAGCGTATATGCGCCGGCCCAAGGCTGTCTGAACAGGTGCACAAACGTTAGATTTGTGCGCCTGCTCACGCGTTTTACGTCGCTGGCGGGCTAACGTAACAACGCATATGCCCGTCTGAAGCCAGCCACAGGCTGTACACAATGCTGTGATGAGCTGCAGAAAGTGTGCTATGTGTGAGGAATCAATAGGGAGCGGAGGCTGGCCCCCATAGCACCCCTCACATGCCGGGCACCTCGCTCCTTCCTCCCACTCAGAAATAAAGCTGTAGATGATTTTCCCAGACCGGCTGTCTGCACTTGTTGCTACACCTCATGTGCTCTCTGAGGCTTCATGAACTGAACAGTAACATTTATATAAGGTGACCAGATTTTCCCAGTATCAAAGTGCAACAGAGAGGTATGGTCAGGGGGCGGAGTGTATCATGACGTATGAATTTACCTCTAAAAACTACAACTCATTATGCAAAAAACAAGCCCTTATATGGCTATGTTAATGGAAAAATACAAAAATGATGGCTTTTGAAAAATGGTCATGACAATCCATTTAAAATTCTTGCGTCCTTAAACCCAAAATAGGCCATGTCCCTAAGGGGTTAATTGAGGCGCCAGTGCTATGTGCTTGGTTCTGGTTCCGTAGTCATGTTATAAGCTCAATCCTGGTGCAGTGTTTATATTATAATCCTGATTATGGTACTGTATCTATGTACTGAGCTTCCTGTGCTAGGTTTATATTATGAAAGGCGGAGGTTAACGGGTTAAGCATGGGATGCTACTAATGGACCACTGCTGTGTGCCTGTCCCCAGACTAAAATCTGCCAGTCAGCCCCTGGCTACCTACTTCCAATGGTGCCCACACTGACAGTGGGTCCAGCAAACAGCTGATCAGTGGGGATCCCGATCAGCGGAAACCCACCTGTTAACTATTAATGAATGAGAATATGTCATCAATAGAAAAAGTCTTAAAGAAAACCCTTTAAAGCAGGTTGATCCAATCGGATTTGTACTTGCAGGTCAAGACGAATTATCATGGTTTTTAGACTTTTGCTGAATAAACAAAGTTAAACTAACTAAGTATTGTTATCCCTTTTCCTACTTATAGCTTCCTGCTGGCTGAACTTGATTTATCTATGCTTTATTTTCCAACCATACTGTCTTTATATGCAGTAAATCTGTTCATAAGCATTTTGCAATATGTTTCTTTCTTTTGGTTAACACACCCTTGGGAGCTTGGAATAAAAGAGTCCCATAATCACTATACATACATGCACACGCTTAGAATATTAAAGAGGATTTAGGGGACTAAATTATTGATGACCTATCCTACTGCCTACTACCCTCGGCTGCTCGTGCAGAACCAATGGACATGAATGTCTCTGCACATTGGATCCCAAGGAACTGATACATTACTATATGCATAATCCAGCTGTCTGATGAAGAGGTCTGCATACCTTGAAACGTGTTACATCAATTGGTTCAAAATAAAGTTTTAGTTTAACTAATACTACTACATTATTCTTTTTCAAGTCACCACCTACCAACAGGTCACATCAGAGTCTTAGGGTCTTTCCCACGAGCAGATATATGGCGATGGCGTTTTAATGTATTCACACCTGCTCCATATAAGCGCCTGAATGGGCGTTTTTCCCCGATCACAGCCAGCATTTTCTCCTCCATTCACACGACTGCGAGCGTAGTTTTTAGCACAAAAAAAATGCCGCACCCCCGAAACCCTCGCTCTGCCAAAAACCTCAGCATGCCTTCCATGCTGTAAAATGCCACCCCCCCCCCCTTCTCTTTTCCTGCTCCTATAGCAGCCTACAGCAAGACAGTTCCTGAAACTTGCTTGCTGAAACTCAGGTTTCTAATCTTGTAGTGCTGATGATATGGGGAACGTTTCCTCAAAAAACGACCTACTGTACAAATCAAATTTTTATGTTAAAGATTTTTAAGATTTTTCATTTTTTTTTAATTTTCTGTATCCCAATCTATATTTATGAAAAAAAAATCCTGCAGTTCTCACACTGACCACTAAGCCTAATAATGATCTGACATTTCCTGTTTGATAGAGAAACCTTCCAGCAATCATCTCATTATCATCACGAGTAGGATTACAATGAAATGTAAAACCTATACATATAGATAACACAGGATCCACCATTCACGGTAGATGGTGGTCATAGCTGACCCCCTCCTCCTCTCTGCACATACCCAGAACAGTCTCCCATAGAAGTCCAGGGGTTAACTGGAATCTATTTTGTCTATGGCCTACGAGGCTGCTGTAAAGTAAATGCTGTTAACTGCAGGTCAGGCAATAGAATTTAAAAATTTTTCAACCAGAAAATAAAAACAGATCAGAAAAATGTAAAACAAAAATCTTCACTGTCTTCTTTAATCCTTTGCAATCCAATTTTGGATTCAGGGTTTCCTAGGGGGATTTCTCTTTCTGCCATTATACAATGGTGCCATCTGCTGGCTAGACCCAGTACTGCAGTATGGGACATGCTGGAGAGGCCCCCAACAACAGAGCGGCCAGTAATATACAGTAAGAATACCCTGATGGACATCTTCTTACATTGGAGCTGTACAGCCTTCAATCAGAATGTCTTCAGACATCAGACAGTGGATTGGAAAGGGTTAAGTTACAGTAGTACAAAAAATATAGAAGATACATCCCCTTTAAAAGCAACATATCAATGAGTCACTTGACTTTAGCCCTAGGACTTGTATGTATGAGAAGGGGAACTTCGACCATGAGCCCCACTAGAGACAGGATATGAAGTGAGGGAATATGTTGGCACTACATAAAACAGTAACAATAAATTAATAAAGAAATATAAACAAGCTTTGCCAAATCAAAGGGTAAATCACGAGTCCGGGAATAGTAGTTTATTTTTACTGATCTTCATCTTACAACCAAATGTTCTACTGCTGCACTATTTTACATATTAAAATGAAAAGTTATTTTCACAACTGGCCAAGAAATGTTTCTGGCGAAGCTTTCACAGTGTGGGTTTAGGATTCGCGGTAAAGTTAGATGGCCGCACTACCGCTACGAATTCCTAACTTACCTGTGAAAGGAAATAAAACATATACAAAATATGCAGAAACACCGCGTGTCTTGTCACATTCCTCAGTGAAGCCAAAACAGGAAAAACGTGAATGCGTGTAAAATGTCTACAATTTGTGAACCATGTAACAGTTCCTGATAAACATGAAAGAAAAACGTGTAAATACTATTTATAATACTATCTGTATACAAGGGGTGGACAAAAATATGGAAACACCATACAAAATGCATGGGATTTTAACCATTAGCACTGAGCTGCTCTTTTGACTCTTGCTTGGCTGAGAGCTTCCCCGCCAATTTTGTATTTATTTCACCTCTTGCCCTGCTCTGGGTGGTTTTGGAAGCCAGCTGGTGCCAGCAGCTCAGTGGCTCAAACCCCTGACCAATGGGACCTTGTTGCTTGGGCAGATGTCTGTGTCATATTACCTCCACTAAAGGTACATGGAATTGTAAATCATATTTCAATAAGACATGTAGAGACCGATTTTGAGGCCCGGAGAGTCCTCCAGAATAGTCACACTCATTTGTCCTGTCACACCTGTCTATGTGCTTCCAGGAAGCGTAGAAAATGCCGAACGTCAGAGCAACCTTGTTTTCCTCTTCTTAATAAGCTAGAAGCTTAGAGCTGGCAATAGCTGGTTGCCTTTTGGCTATATGCCATGTCTACACTGATTGGTGGGAGAGCCCAGGGCGGGAAACACTCTGGAGAGCCAGTATGTAGAGGGGTAGGAGAGACAAATAGTGCAGAAAGTAAGGAGGAAGTGGAGGAGTTAGCAGAGAGTCGGGAAGAGGGTCTGCAGTGGGTCATCTGAGGAGGAGGTCATGTGTCAGGAGTGCAGCAGAGCATGCAGTGATTGATCAAGCCATCAGGAAAAACCCCTGATGAGCACTAATCAGCAAGATCAGAGCTAGTGTACCTAGCCTTCACACAGTCCAATTTGTATATACAGTACGAGCGCTCATCCATTGTACAGTTTCATCTTCGTGGATAGCAAATCCCGCGTTCACATGTGTAGATGTGCTTCTGACAAGGATGATTTCTTCAGCTGTACAAAAAATGTGATCAGCCTATGTATGCGTGTTTGCTCATTCATTGGCTGAACAAGTGCAGGTGTAAGGGCAGGCAAAATTAGACCACCAACCCCCAACTTATGTTATGCATGTATTGTCTCTTTAAATGCTGTATTTCTTGTAAAACATTGTAATGGCAGGAAGCAATCACTAGGTGGAGCGCAGAAGTAGTCAGGTGAGAAGTGAGGAGTTTGTCTGTAAAGGGTGGAGTTAACAAGCTCTCCACCCGCACAGCCTCCGTGCTGGCTGCATTGTGAGCGATGCCAGCAATACTCGCTTCTGGTAACAGCAGAGGAGCGAGCTTCACTGGGATGCACTGCCGGGCATTGTTTGCCCAACAGTTCGACCCTGTAAGTGGGGCTTTAGTTATCATAACATGTAAAAAGTCAACTTAAACTTTGCTACATAGTGGCTTCATATGACCAGATGATTGAGCAAATGAATGCTCCTATAAGTGTTCTTGCCGAATCATTTGGCCATGTTAACCCCTTAAGTACCAAGCACAGTAAATATACAGCGTTTGGCCCTGGGCTTTAATCCCTGCCGATAACAGATGTACAGCGTGGGATTAAAACCCTCTGCTCCTGCAATCCAACAGGAGCAGGTCAGGTCTTCAACTGTCAGACACAACAAAGAACCTGGAGAAGAAGGGGTTTTCAACCACTTCTGCCTTCTCCTTCCCCGGCTACATAGCACTTAATGAGTGCTATGTACCAAAGAGTAAAACTGGAAGTATTACTTCCACTATGCGACCCGGCGATCATGTGACCACTGGGTGCCCCTTATTACAGCAGAGCTGCAGGGTTCTAGCAGACCCTGATCAGTTCTGCCAGGGACTATTATCATTACAGATGTTTTCCCCTGTAATCATGGATGCCCCAGCTACAGTTTAAAGGTGTGAAATAAAAAAACAATGTGAATGCCTAGAGGTCTTATATGACATCATGGGGGAAATGATAAAAAAAAATAGTTACACAAACAAGTTAAAAAAAATTACAGAATAAAATAAAAAAATAGACATTAAAAAGAAAATGACCCAAAGCGAACCGCAACCAAAACTGTTGCTGTATACGCGCTGTGTTCAAGTCTATACAAATCAAAATGTCCAAAACAAAATGAGGAACCCATTCCCATACTTTTTTTTAGCTTTTTACCTCCAATAAAACTAAAAATTGTGAAAACGTCAGTGAAAAAAACTATTAAAAATACCCCTACATGTCATGGGGCAAAAAAACGCAGCAAAAATCATTTTGGCAGCTGAAGGAAAAAAAATAGGGCAGTAAAACCACCACATGGGTAAAATCTAGAGATGAGCGAGCACGCTCTGATAAGGCAGTTACTCAAGCGAGCATCGCTCTTCTCGAGTAACTGCGTTCTCGTCCGACCGCCCCTTCCCTGAGCCTGCTCGGACGAGAATGCAGTTACTCGAGAAGAGCGATCCTCGCTCGAGTAACTGCATTATCAGAGCGCTCATCTCTAGTAAAATCCCTAAAAATTGTCTGTGACCTTAGGACCAAAACATCCTGGTCCTTAATGGGTCAAAGGCCCTTAAAGCTAAGGAAAGAGAACTTGCCATCAAGACCTATGAGATAAGTAAAACATTTAGATTTTTCCAGCAAGAAAAATATTGTATGAACTTTTGGGTTTGGTCCTTTGGGGAATATTTCTGCAACTGATCCCGAACTTTATATGTTGCTATTTGAACTATGTTCTCAAAGCAAGCCTTTCATTTATGGACAGAAAACATGGCAGGTCAATCTGTTTATCCAGGAATATTGCAAAACGTAGCAGCACTTAGATAACAGGAAATAACCTTGTATCAAACATGGGCATGTTTCTATATATACATCATGAATGAATGTTGCTTAGTATGAGTCACTAGTAACTAGCTAGTTAAAATGAACTTTGGTTGGCTCCAATCCTCAGCCACATGAAACCACTTCAGGACGACATCCTGGTCCACTTACTCATTCAGCCGTTGTGTTTAGAGTAGTCACGACTCCAGAGGACAGAAAGCCTGAAAAAAAATCAATAGTGCATCTATGATCTATGGAGGCAGACGAAAAAAAAAGTATATCAAAACATAAATGTTATGAAGGAATGTATTAAAGTACTCATGTTTACTTCCAGAAAACAACAACTATCAAACCTACTGTACTCCGATAACTATTTATAAAGCCTGCAATTAAGAGCGGCAGCGACAGTCAGCCTGATGTGGTTCGTCCATTCCATTTAGTAAAAATGTCCTAGAATGCACTCAATGCATTATCATAATTATATCAAATAGAAAATTTTTCAGCCATCATGCCAAAAAATGTACACCTTCAGCTACAAGGAAAGCACACATGTAAGTGCAGGCATCACACCCATGACACCAACTATGGGGCCCAGAAGATCAGGATCTAGACCCATTCCTGCTGTTCCTTCTAGAACTGCAGGTGACGGTGTACTAGCTCAGACAAGTGGGTTCTCATGTATGCAGATCTGACATGTGACACTCATCTCCATTTTTTGATTGCTGCTCAAGTAAAAATCTCATAACATGGTCATCTGTAACACATCCGTAATACGGATCTGGATTATGGATGTGTTACAATACGCTCATCTGAAACCAGCCTTAAATTAAGTCTTCAACTTTAGACCAGGAGTCTGCTTATCAAGCTGCAGACAATGAAAAATTTACAAGGGGCAGACACAAATATGGAAACACCTTAGAAATGTATGGGAGTTTAATCAATAGCACTGAGCTACCCTTTTGACCGTTGTTTAGCTGAAAACTTTCTCCCCGAATTTACTTCACCTCTTGCCCTGCTCTGGGTGGTTTTGGGAGCCAGATGGTAACAGCAGCTGAGTGTCTCAAACCCCTGATCAATGGAACCTTGTTGCTCAGGCAGATGTTCACTTCTGACCGGCAGCATCAGTGTTATATTACCTCCATTTAAATTACATGGGATTATAAATCATATTTCCATAAGACACGTAGAGACTGATTTTAAGACATGCATTTCGTATGGCGTTTCCATATTTTTGTCCACCCCCTTTATCTTCTGGCATCAAATATGCTTACCTACAGTTACAGTTAGACCTTCCTTTTTTCTCTCCTAGTTGGCCCTATTCTCTCAAGAGAAAAATACGACATTTTATGAGATCTTGTTAATGAGAAGAATGGAAAATGTCATTATTTCTAGTGTTGTCTGAGGATAGGTCGTCAATAGTTTACAACTGGACAACCCCTTTAATCTATAGTAAGGGTTTATCCAGGATTAGTGAATATAGGCACCACTCTTATCTATGAACTGAGGTTTATGCATCAGAGTTGCAAATACCAGTCACAACCCAAGACAAGAGTGGAGCTACTTCTGAAAAGAGCAGGCCCTTTTTTTCTAATCCCATACAACTTCTTTAAATCAATATGCAACAATAGTGGTTGGCCATATATTTGCTTTACCCTGTAGACAGACTTGCGATTTAATTACACTAGATATAATTGCTGCAGGGTTTCTCTGATGATTGTGCTATAATGAAATCCTGACCACTTAACCTTCCTTGGAAATGACTAAGGGATAAAAACTTGCCTGGGAGTGGCTAGTTCATCCTTAATAGGAGACAGTCACAATCCTGTGGTTTGTGTTGTATCAGCTACTAACTTTTGTAATGTGGAGAGTATGTAGGAACCGTGATTCATGTCAAGATATCTTTGTTTTATGCGGAGTCTCCTTTATTGCTTAGTGAACTTTAGTAAAAGGAGAATTCCCTTGTTAGATACAATACACAATTTTAGTGCTATGTACAGGAAACATAATAAAGCCTGTGAAAAGGTTGATCATGCTGACTGTTATTTAGTCAATTTATTATATAAAGCCCCCTGCAATTTTATAAAGGTTGTGCCAACATTAGATGTTTGATCCTCAGAACGAGGGAGCTTGAAATTAGATTTTGAGTGCTTAAAGGGTTTTTTCATAGCAAAAACTATTGATGACCTATCCTCAGGATAGGTCATCAATAGAGATGAGCGAGCACCAAAATGCTCGGGTGCTCGTTACTCAAGTCGAACTTCCCGCGATGCTCGAGGGTTCGTTTCAAGTAACGAACCCCATTGAAGTCAATGGGCGACTCGAGCATTTTTGTATATGACTGGTGCTCCACTAAGGTTTTCATTTGTGAAAATCTGGGAAATTCAAGAAAGTGATGGGAACAACACAGAAACGGATAGGGCAGGCGAGGGGCTACATGTTGGGCTGCATCTCAAGTTCCCAGGTCCCACTATTAAGCCACAATAGCGGCAAGAGTGCCCCCCCCCCCCCAACAATTTTTACTTCTGAAAAACCCTCATTAGCAAGGCATACCTTAGCTAAGCACCACACTACCTCCAACAAAGCACAATCACTGCCTGCATGACACTCCGCTGCCACTTCTCCTGGGTTACATGCTGCCCATCCCCCCCGCATGACCCAGTGTCCACAGCGCACACCAAAGTGTCCCTGTGTAGCCTTCAGCTGCCACACGCTAGCCTCATAGCCACACCACCCTCATGTCTATTTATAAGTGCGTCTGCCATGAGGAGGAACCGGAGGCACACACTGCAGAGGGTTGGCAGGGCCAGGCAGCGACCCTCTTTAAAAGGGGCGGGGCGATAGCCACAATGCTGTACAGAAGCAATGAGAACTCCAATCCTGTGCCACCTCCGTCAGGAGCTGCAAACGTGGGCATAGCAATGGGGAATCCATGTACCACACAGTATTCATTCTGTCAAGGTGTCGCATAGCTCAATCCACACTGCAAGGGGAAAGCCGTCAGCGCTCTGCCCCCTACCCAAGTCAGTCAGTGCCTTTGTGCCAGACAGGTCAAACACCGCAATGGGAACTAAGTTTGCACCAACAGCATAGGTGGGTCTTAGGAAGACCAAGACATGAACAAAAAATTGATCTGAGCTGCCAAACATGGCAGACTTTCACCGCGCCCACGGCATAGGCCTCGGCCCACAGATTCAGCAATCCTAGGCTGGAAGCGGACTTTCACTGCACCCAGGACATAGGCCTCTGCACAAACCCTCAGCAATCGCGTGCCTACAGCGGACTCCAATGCTAGCGTAGCTGTGCACGTCTCATTAGCGCTGTATTGCTCCTGTAGTTTGTCCCAATGCAGTGCCCCGGATAGTAGAGCTAACATCAGAATAAATACAGGTGGGCTTCGGCCCACACTGCATGCCCCAGTCAGACTGGGGTTCTTTATAAGTAGACACAGGCAGGTACAACTCCGCGTGTACCGACAGCATGGGTGGGTCCCAGGAAGCCACCAGTGTTACATAAATAAATCCCATTGCATTGCCCAGCACAGCTGAGGTAACGTCAGATTAAATGCAGTTGGGCTTCAGCCCACACTGCATGCCCCAGTCTGACCGGGGTTTTTAATACATAGACACAGGCAGGTACAAATCCCTAATGTGAAGTCCGTGTGGACCCAAAGCATGGGTGGCTCCCTGGAACCCACCGGCGGTACATAAACAAATCCCATTGCAGTGCCCAGCACAGCTGAGGTAATGTCAGGTTAAATGCAGGTGCGCTTCAGCCCAAACTGCATGCCCCAGTCTGACCGGGGTTTTTAATACATAGACATTGGCAGGTACAAATCCGTAATGTGAAGTCCCTGTGGACCCACAGCATGGGTGGCTCCCTGGAACCCATCGGCGGTACATAAATGTATCCCATTGCAGTGCCCTGCTCAGCAGAGCTAACGTCAGATACAATACAGGTGGGCTTCGGCCCACAGTGCATGCCCCAGTCAGACTGGTAATATATACCTTAACAGTAACCGCGTTGGTGGGAATGTGGTCGCGACTGCGGACCTAGAAGCGCGGTTTTATTTAGTTGGTTTTCGGAATGTGGCCAGGATTAAGTGGGCCGTGATGGAGGGATGGTGGGGGGGCTCTCTTGTTGTGTCGTTAAAGGTGAAATTCTTGGACTGCCACCAGATGGACCAATGCAAAGGTATTTGCCAAGAATGTTTTCATTGTTGGAGGAGGAGGGGGATGTTTTTGAGGCACTACGTGTCCTCTCCACGTGTCTATGGTTATATGCACCTTAACAGTAACCGCGTTGGTGGGAAATGGCCTCGCCGCCATCATGTCTTTGGGAAGCCTCCGTTCCCACACCCCAGTGACAAAGCATAAGTAGCGGTATAGGCAGAGCCCAGAATTAGTAACATTTCAGCGGTAGCATTAGGGACAGGCCCCAGTAACATATCACTAGCAGCAGTATAGGGGGAGCACAGTATTAGTTCCATTTCAGTAGTAGTAGCAGTCTGGACAGGCCCCAGTAACATATCACTAGCAGCAGTATAGGGGGAGCACAGTATTACCGTATATACCGGCGTATAAGACGACTTTTGAACCCCGAAAAATCTGCTCTGCAGTCGGGGGTCGTCTTATGCGCCGGTAATACAAAAAAAAAAAAGTGTAAAAAAAAAAAATTTTATTACTCACCTCCCACGGCGTTCTGTCGCGCTCCGGCAGGATGTCGCTCGCTCCGGCAGGCTGTCGCTCGCTCCTCGTCCCCGCCGCAGCATAGCTTTCTGAATGCGGGGCTTGAAATCCCCGCTTCCAGAAAGCTAATACACACGCCGGCAGCCATGACAGCATTGAATGGCTGTGATTGGCTAAAGCACACGTGGCTTCAGCCAATCACACTATTCAATGACATCATTGAATGGCTGTGATTGGCTGAAGGCGCACGTGTTAGCAATCACACCCATTCAATGATGTCATTGAATAGTGTGATTGGCTGAAGCCACGTGTGCTTTAGCCAATCACAGCCATTCAATGATGTCATGGCTGCCGGCGTGTGTATTAGCTTTCTGGAAGCGGGGATTTCAAGCCCCACATTCAGAAAGCTATGCTGCGCCGGGGACGAGGAGCGAGCGACAGCCTGCCGGAGCGAGCGACATCCTGCCGGAGCGCGACAGAACGCCGTGGGAGGTGAGTAATAACATTTTTTTTTTTTTCTCCACTGAATACCGGCGTATAAGGTGACAGTTGGGGGGTCGTCTTATACGCCCCGTCGCCTTATACGCCGGTATATACGGTAGTTCCATTTCAGTAGTAGTAGCAGTCAAGAGAGGCCCCAGTAACATATCACTATCAGCAGTATAGGGGGAATAGGGGGAGCACAGTATTAGTTCCATTTCAGTAATAGTAGCAGTCAAGACAGGCCCCAGTAACATATCACTAGCAGCAGTATAGGGGGAGCACAGTATTAGTTCCATTTCAGTAGTAGTAGCAGTCTGGACAGGCCCCAATAACATATCACTATCAGCAGTATAGGGGGAATAGGGGGAGCACAGTATTTGTTCCATTTCAGTAGTAGTAGCAGTCTGGACAGGCCCCAGTAACATATCACTAGCAGCAGTATAGGGGGAGCACAGTATTAGTTCCATTTCAGTAGTAGTAGCAGTCTGGACAGGCCCCAATAACATATCACTAGCAGCAGTATAGGGGAGCACAGTATTAGTTCCATTTCAGTAGTAGTAGCAGTCAAGACAGGCCCCAGTCGGCTGCGATACACCTGGACCAGGAGTTCGGCCTGTGCCCACACCCTGACTTGGGCCTCCGCGTCCTCGCCCGCGTCCACGTCCTTGTATTACGAGTAGAGCAGAAACAGAACGCTGTAATTAAATGTGCCGCTTATTGGCCTGTGGTTGGAGGCTGACTTCGCTTACAGAGCGCACAGCAGAGCCAGGAAACAATTATGCGCAAGCCTACAGTGAGACCTAGGTGCGTATGACTGAGCTACTGGAATTCACAGCGCAGAACCAGTCAAGTGGCCAAAGGCCAGTGGTAGGCCTTAAAGGGGTTGTCTCGCGGCAGCAAGTGGGGTCATACACTTCTGTATGGCCATATTAATGCACTTTGTAATATACATCGTGCATTAATTATGAGCCATACAGAAGTTATTCACTTACCTGCTCCGTTGCTAGCGTCCTCGTCTCCATGGTTCCGTCTAAATTCGCTGGCAGCTTGCTTTTTTAGACGCGCTTGCGCAGTTCGTTCTTCTCCTTTCAGCACGAGCCGCTTCAGTGTGCTCCCCGCTACAGCTGTTCTGCGCATGCGCAGACGAGCTGTCACTGCTCGGGAGCGCGCTGGAGCGGCCATTCTGTATCATCCTCTGTTAGAGGAAGGTGCAGAGCCGCCCAGCCGAGAAGCCCAGCCCAGCAGCCCAGCCGAGAAGCCGCCCAGCCGTCCAGGTAAGTGACGGGCCGGGCGGCTGCCGCTAGGCCGGCGGGGGGCTCTCGCTAGGCCGGGGGAACTGTCGCTGGGCCGGGGGAACTGTCGCTGGGCCGGGGGGGGCTGTCGCTAGGCCGGGGGGGGGCTGTCGCTAGGCCGGGGGAACTGTCGCTAGGCCGGGGGAACTGTCGCTAGGCCGGGGGAACTGTCGCTGCGATGGGGGGCTGTCGCTGGGCCGGGGGGGGGGGGGCTGTCGGTAGGCCGTGGGAACTGTCGCTGGGCCGGGGGGGTCTGTCGCTAGGCCGGGGGAACTGTCGCTAGGCTGGGGGAACTGTCGCTAGGCCGGGGGGGGGCTGTCTCTGGTCCGGGGGGGGGGGGCTGTCGCTAGGCCGGGGGAACTGTCGCTGGGCCAGGGGGGGGGGGGCTGTCGCTGGGTCGGGGGGGCTGCGCCGGTTACCTGCTGCCTGGCAGTGGGTGACTGTGTGCCGTGGTCGGCCGCGTTCAATCCAGGGGTCCGGTCGGCGGCTGCAGGGCGTCTGGTTGTCAGGGAGACACAGCTGGTAGCGTCTCGGGAGCGCGCACGTCGGGCTACAGCAAGCGAAGGGAAAAGAGCTGGCGGCCATCTTGGGAAAATTTTTATAAGTTGCTGAAACGCTGGAACTGTAAGTAGAAACCAGCTAGAAAAGTCATTTACAGGGGGGCTTAGTAATGTATGCTTAATTAGGGGGACTGGGCAAAAAAAAAAATTCACTGCTTCCTCGAGACATCTCCTTTAAGTATTTTGCTTCAATTTTTTAAAATGGTGAGGTATGCAGCGTATATATGTATACTGTTTCCCTCTGGCGGGATGACGGCGATCATGTAACGGACACAGCAGAGCCAGAAAACAATTATGCGCAAGCCTGCTGTAACGCTTAGCTGGGTATAAATGAGCGACTACTACCCCCAGCAGACACGCAGTAAACTGAAGACGGTCACAGGCAGGCCAAATATAGTATTTTTTCCAATTTTTTGGAAAAAGCCCACTGCCTATATAGCCTGTATATGGATTTCCCTGTTGGAGGATGACTGTGGTTATTGAAAGCACAGTGCAGCCAGAAAAAATTATGCGCAAGGCTGGGTATAAATGAGCGACTACTAGTACCCCCAGCAGACACGCAGTAAACTGAAGACGGTCACAGGCAGCCCAAATATTGTATTTTTTTCCAATTTTTGGGAAAAAGCACACTGCCTATATAGCCTGTATATGGATTTCCCTGTTGCAGGATGACTGTGGTTATTGAAAGCACAGTGCAGCCAGAAAAAATTATGCGCAAGGCTGCAGTAACACCTAGCTGGGTAATAAGTGAGCGACTACTACCCCCAGCAGACACGCAGTAAACTGAACTTTTTTTTCCCAATTTTTTGGAAAAAGCCCGCTGCCTATATAGCCAGTATACCTCTTTCCCTGTACCACTGTCCCTGCCTCACCAGTACTGCCCCTATACTCAGTAAAATGACTGCAGACTGAGGACGCTATGGTCTGCATGCCCGATATACAAAAAAAAAAATTTGCAAAACTGCTAAAAGCAGCCTCAACAGTACTGCACACGGTCATATGTGGCCTAAGAAGGACCGTTGGGGTTCTTGAAGACGAATATAACAGCCTAACACTCTCCCTATAGCAGCTACAGCAGGACGGCACTTTCCCTAATGTCTCTCAGCGTGTATCTGTGGCGAGCCGCGGGCGGCCCCAGTTTATATATTCGGGTGGCACCTGATCTCCCCAGCCACTCACTGCAGGGGGGTGGGATAGGGCTGGAACTTCACAGGAGGAAGTTGTAATGCCTTCCCTGTGTTTCTATTGGCCAGAAAACGGCGCAAAATTTTCTGGGAAGAAAATGAAAGTGACTCGAACACCTCGTGGTGCTCGTCTCCAGTAATGAGCATCTCGAGTACCCTAATACTCAAACGAGTATCAAGCTCGGACGAGTACGCTCGCTCATCTCTAGTCATCAATAGTTAATTGCTGGGGGGCCACCGCTCAGAATCCCCGGCAATGAACTGATCACCCAGCCCGCTTTTAGTGCAGCGGGGCCAGACGTCAGCGAAAGTGCCACAGCTGGCTTTACTTCCGTCAAAGAGAGCTGAAGCCGGTTATTACACCTCCATGAGATGAGAAAGGCTGCCTGCAGACGGCCGGGTCGGATCCGGCTGCGAGAATCCGGCTCTTTGATGTGCCGGCTGCCGGCGCATGCGCAGACCGGAGCCGGCGGCCGGGAAGTGACATTTCTATGCGGGGCTCTGCGAGCCCCGCACAGAAATAGAGCATGCCGCGATTTGTTTTCTGCACGTGATTTCGCGCAGACAAATCGCGGTCGTCCGCCTAGGGTTGCGTTTTCTTACGCAATCCTATGGCAGCTTCAACAGGTGGAAATTCTCTGGGAAATCCCGCCACGGAATTTCTGCTCATGTGCATTGATTTCAGTGAGAGTGAAGCTAGTTAGGGCACTTACGTTGCTGTCCGTTCGGATGACATCCGTCTGCACTGCAATAACAGCGAGCTGGGTGGTCAGTTCATCGTCGGGGATCCCAATGGGCAGTTCGCCAGCAATTAACTATTGATGGCCTATCCTGAGGTCATCAATAGTTTTTGCCCAGAAAACCCCTTTAATCTCAGCCATAACACAAGAGTGCACTTTTAAAAAGCGAGTGGGTTGTACATACAGTATGCGTGATGTATAGCATACTGTAGATTATCAAACACAGTTATCATGATACTGCTGAGCTGCGTGGTCAACATCACTCGGACCAATGCAGGACATTAATGCTATTTTTGCCTTACTACCGTATATAGGTCACAATGTGGGATCCATTTTACACGGTACGACAGTCGGATATATCACTACACAAGTACTGACGTCACGGCTAAAGTTTTCCAAGTTTGGACAGCAGCAACAACCAGTAATAACCCAGACAGGGTGAGGGAATTCCAACTCCAATGGGTCTGCATGCCAGTAGCAGCAGTTGTAAATGCAAGAAAGCAATAACAATTATTTTCTTAATTAAAATTTGTGTTTTAATTTAGGCCACATGATGTGCTCAGGAGAATCTGATAGGATTTAGGAAGCTGCTATTGAAATTGTTAGGTGTACTTATGATTCATGCTTAATTTTATACATTAGCCATATTGTCCCTGTTGAATACTATACTGAAAGATACTGAATCTAACTATATACTCCCACATATATCTGTTTATATATCAGGCGTTGCCAGCGGAGGTATGATATGTATAGAGTATCCTAGGTAAACTGTTAGATTTAATGTACATAATGCACATTAATTGTGGGTGATTATGAGGATTACATTTGCCTTCCACTAACAATATTTATATAATGCGCATAAAGTATGTTAGACCATGAGTACTCCGGTATTTAACTCTATGTTGATTACTTTGATGTGAACATCTAAGCCTTATTCATAGTAATGTTAGATTGCGTGATATGCTGTACTGATATACGCACTGATCATATGCCTATACGCGCTAGGTAATGTTCTGGGACACGCGCTGTAAACACCCTAATGTAGCACGATGAAGCTGCCGAGATGATAGCCCATGTGACCATGTCCTGTGCCGCGGGAGACACCCGCTGATTCCGGACATGCGCAGCGACGCTGCAGGACTGCGGCACTGGTTTTTGCATATGGCATTGATACCCACCCCACCTTAGAGCACATCATGGTCACTTTTTAGGTATTTAATGTGTTAATGCCTCAATCAGTGAGGGGTTATGTTGGTAGGCTGCTTTCCAGCCCTCCACCTGTTGCTGATTGGGGCTGTTTTAAGACTGCTATATAAATGTATGTTTGTTCAGTATGACTAAGGAACTTGAAAAAGACCACTTGGGTCGAAACGTTGTTTTGTAAACAAATTGTGGCATGTCCTACTTCTGCACGAGCCTCGCAGAGGCCCGCACAGAAACGTCACTGGTGATGCTCCGGCTCTGGTCTGCGCATGTGCGGCTGTGCGCCAGGCGGCACATAGCAGAGCAGGATAAGACGCCGGGAGGAGGTGAGCCGCGGGTCACTGCAGGCCGTCTGCAGGAGGCCTAAGTGAAGTGCTGTGTGGAAAGCATTTACATGGAACGAGAAGCCCGCAATCCATCAATGGTTTTTATGCTGAAAGTCAGCGATAGTGATCACAAACGAATAGTGAGCGATTTTTTTGCATTTACACTGCACGATAATTACTCAAATTTGTTCGTTTAAACGAATTTTGAGTGAGAATTGTTGCTTGTAAATGGGCCACAAGGGTGCTTTCACACAGGGCAGATTATTTCAGAAATGTTGAAGAATATTCCACTGACCAAATCTGCACCAAAATCTGTAGGACTAAGGGCGGTTTAACACGGCCGTATGCCCAACTACACATGCCGCTATGGAGCGTAGTTACGCATGAATGTTATTTCTTTTTCCTTCTCGGGTCATTCAAACTCAACGCCATAGCACAGGGTTTTGAAAAAAAACAGCTGGAAGATAGGTCCTGCCCTATGTTTTCCGTGCGTAGTATTAACTACATGCAGGAAAGATAGGACAAGTCCTATCTTTTCTCGCCCATACTATTAACGGTCCAGATTCCCAAAACAAAACTATTGAAATCTGTTTTTTTTTTGTCCCGTTATGCGACCGTAAATATCATGGCCACATAACGGGACAAATATACACCCCCCTGTTTAAGTCCAGAATTGCTGGCAGAATTTTCATTTCTGCATCAAGATGCCTACGTTAGCCTTGCAGATTTTGGTGCTGATTTTCCCCCCAGTGTCCTGCGGAATATTTGATCCCATGTGAAAGCGCACTAAGGTGAGCGCAATATTCCCAAGGCTCTATGCCCTGACCTGGTAAACTAATGTATACAGTGCAGCAACAAGGAAATAAACCATCTGGGAAACACCTAAACTCATGTGGGAGCTTCCTTCAGGGCTGCAATCACAGGAAGGTAGGGCCAATAAGACAACTTATATTAAATACAGTCTAATGATTACCCACTCAGGGCACATTTAGGTCTGCGTAAAACTAACTTATGCAATACGCAGACAATAGAACCAATTGATTTCAAAGGGTTTGTTCTCATTTCCCTTTTATGTGCGTGCATCACAAAAAAATAGGGACTGTTCTATTTTTGTAAGCATTTGGGCACCATGGGTACCCATTGAAGTCTATGGGAGGTGTGCAATGCGTGCACAGATGCGCAATTACGTGAAAAAAAGAACAGATATGGAACTCATTAGGCTAAATAGCCATTTAAATTGGAGTGCATTCGTCAAAAAGGCTTTTATGCAAAGCAAATACATTGCGCTGAGGTGTGTGCAAAAACACATATGCCCATGTGAAGAAGACATGATAATTGGACAAATGCAGTGAAACGGAGAATGGACAATTATATACTGCCCCTAACCCTAGCCCTATATGCCCCATACAGAGCATGTGTCCAAAATGGGTAAGAGAGCAATGTTATCAGCAAATTTGCAGGCATTGGCAGCTGCGGGTGAGCAGAGTTCCAGCCACAAACAGTTTAGGGCATCGTGGGCATCCAGTCAAAATACTATTGATGACCTTAGAGTTCTGCATATGGGACAAACTTGTAACTATTGTTACAAATAGTAACGAAATAAAGAAATGAGGCAAACTCACCACCTTAGGTAGTCCCCTCATTCAACATAGGAGCCCCACTGCACAGGTCATGTGCTGTTCATTGGTCACATAACTGCTCAGCCAATCAACGGCTTCAGTGGTGATTTTGCCATGAAAGACACGAAGTATACACAATGGTATGTGACTGCTACACCTTCTTCTACAATAGGAGCAGTGGGGGCCAGGTTTTATGTTTAAAACATTTTTTCAAGAATTTTGGTGACTTTTTTCTATTTCTGATATCACGATCTATGTTTCAAAAAAATCCTAAAATTGTGACGTTTTCACAATAAAAATCATCTGAAACTTCCTGTTCTGTAGAAAAATAAACTTCTCAGCAGTCCTCTCATTGTCCTCACAGGCAGGATTACAATGAAAGATGAGACCTCTATGCAGATAACACAGGATCCACCATTCACAAATATGTCATATCACAGCTCACCTCCTCCACATCCCTGCACAAGGATCTTTGCACAGGTCACGGAGCATACCACAACACTCACATCGAAGTCCCCCCCTTGTTTATTGCGTGAATGACCCATGAGTTTTGCTCAAACGTCTAAATGTTAACTGCAGCTCAGGCAAGAGGACGGCCCTCATAGTCATGTACAGACAATAGAATAAAAACATCTACAATCAGAAAAAAAAATGATTAGAAAAATGGAAATGTAATACCATCTGTTTTTAATTAGTACCGTGTTTCCCCGAAAATAATACCCTGTCTTATATTACTTTTTGCCCCAAATGAGGTACTGGGTCTTATTTTCAGGGGATGTCTTATTATACTTACCTAGCAGGCTCGGTCCACGTCCCTGAGCCGCGACATTGATTGGCCGATTCATATATCCCGCCTCCACAAAGTGATGGCTGTGATTGGTTCTCGAGCGCTACTCAGCCAATCAATGCAGCGCTGGTGAACCAATCACAGCCATTACATTGGTTCATGGAGCATTGATTGGCTGATCAGTGCTAGAGAATCAATCAAAGCCATTGCTTCTTGGAGGCGGGATTTATAAAGCACGTAACCAGGAAGTGATCTGTGTGCAGCTGAGGACTGTAGGAAGCATGCCAGAGAGCAGCGGAAGAGACATGGACAAAGCCTGCTAGATAATGTCATCCTTTCTTTTTTTTTATGTAATGCAGCTAGGGCTTATTTTCAGGATAGGGCTAACATTTGAAGCCTTCCCGAAAGTCAGGGTAGGGCTTATTTTTTGAGTAGGTCTTATTTTCAGGAAAACAGGGTAGTAAAAAAATATAGGTGATACATTTCCTTTAAGTATCTGAGTCTACTTTATTTCTTTACTTTACATGATTGGCTGCCCCTAATTATTTCACTCTTGAAAAACACGTATACACTTTTATTACTATTCTCTTTTTTTAATTACTTTTATTATTTCTTTTTTTCTCAGTTTCATATCTATTTATTTATCAGTCTCAAATAATTTTTCAGTTAATTGGAAAAACATTTGAAGTGATTGAAGTCTGCAATAGATAAACAGCTTTTGAGGGCTTTTTTAAGTGTTGTTTTTGTTTTTCCCTTTTTTTTTTTTGGTTACTTTTATTTTTGTATACTTGAAACAATGAATGATTATAAATATCCAGATGACAATTTGTGCAAATACTAAATAAAATAATAAATACACAGTATTCTCAGGAAAAAGTCCAGCATTTGTCATTTAGCCTGTTTCCAAAAATAATTATAATTCCACATGTCACATATTATTATCCAAATTGTATTCCAGAAAACCCACATTCACTCTTCACAGTGGAACGGATGGGTAGAAAATCTAATTCTGCTACTCTTTGTAATTATTTTGCTAAAGAAAGTTTTACAATCCTGCAATAAGTAGTTGTGGTTACTTGAAGCTGGCAGGAATCTGAAATGTTCCCTTATTATTACAGTGTTGGTGAAATGAGAAATGACATCTGTTGCCTCCTCGGCAGATTACTCATTGGAGTCACTTACAGTGCACAGAAAGCAATTTAATAAATTAAGCATAAAATATTCCTGCATATTATGTGTTTACAGCTTTCGGGACATATTTTTGTGCCTTTAATGCATAGTTGGTATGCAGAAATATATTTAGATATTTTATATTTATAGCTGTTATATGCCTTAGTTGTTTAATTATAGTGCTGCTTTTTTTCCTGGTAACTGGAATTGGAAAAGTTGACACATTTAGTGATCTTATCATGAGTAGTAATATGTACAGATTTATTCTAATAGTTAATCAGGACATTCATAATACAAGTACATTGCAGTGTCCTTACTGCAGCCACATTGCCGCAGTTCTGCTGGATACAACTTTTAAAGAGGTATTCTCCCAAGATTGACTTTTATCACCTCTTCCTAGGATAGGTGATAAAAATCTGGTTGTTAGGGTCTCACCTTTGAGACCTCTAACAATCTCGAAAATAGGGGTCCCGTGTCCCCTTTTTTTTCTCTTCACTGTGGGCTCACTGCAGACTCTGCTGTGATGAGGGGAATGAATAGAGCAGCAGCTAATCATGTGTTGCCGTTCTATTCATTTTAATGGGGCTGATAGAAATAGCCAAGTCAGAGGCGTAACTTGAAGCTCCCGGGCCCCGATGCAAAACTTGTAACAGGGCCTCCAACTATAATGCTTTACTTATAGTACTGGGTTCCCTATATGGAGAAGAGGGGCCTTATGGGCCCCCTAAGGCTCCTGGGCCCGGGTGCAACCACATCCCCTGCATCCCCTATAGTTACGTCCCTGAGCCAAGTATAAGTTCATGGCTATCTCCGGCATCCCATTGAAGTTGAATGGAACAGCACCATGCATGCTTAATCACTGCTCCATTCAAGATCCTCCTTACTTTAGTTCAGTGACCCTGCAGTCAGGAGGAGAGGGATCAATGGGGACTCAGTGGAGAGATCTCTACTAGAGATGAGCGAAACTACTCGGCCACACCCCTTTTTCGCCCGAGCGCCGAGATTTTCAAGTACTTCCATACTCGGGCGAAAAGATTCGGGGGGTGCCGTGGGTGAGTGGGGGTTGCAGCGGGGAGTGGGGGAGGAGAGGGAGAGAGGGCTCCCCCCTGTTCCCCGCTCCGCCACTCCTCCCCCCGCCCCCCGAATCTTTTCACCCGAGTACGGAAGTACTCGAAAATCGCAGTGCTCGATCGAGTAATTACTCGAAACGAGTACGTTCGCTCATCTCTAATCTCTACCAATCAAACTTTCAACAACTTTCCTATGGATAGGTGGTAAGAGTCAATCTTGGGAATAACTCTTTAAAGGGGACTTCATGCTCTCATGTCAGTGGGGCAGCTCCATATTCACCTCTGTTTCCCAATGCCAGCTATATTTAGATTGGGCTCCTGGCACTTTAAATGTGCCAAGTGGGCGGTCCTCAATGCTCACTATCAACCATATTTTAGGTCACCGTTTGACAGTGTGTGGTAGGGATCGTTCAAAGCAATGAGAGCCGGATCTGACAAAAATCCATAGGTAGGAAGACAGGTAAGTAGGGAGAAAAGAAGAGAAGCAACATGTTAGTGGGATGTTTCAAAGCTATGCAGCTACCTCTGTTAGCATGAAGACATAAGAGGTCCTCTTTAAAGCAACCCTCGAGTCTTGGACAAACAAAGTTGGCCACACTAATTCTGAGTTTCTTCAAACCAAACTAAGGGGTCTTCACAGTATTTGATAGAGTTGTCTGCTTTGGGGGATCACTTCTATTCTCCTGAGTCCCTATTGATCAGCTGTAGAGACGAGCGGGCAGGTACTCGCATAAGGCACTACTCGCTCAAGTAGTTTGCCTTAGTGAGTATGCTCGCTCATCTATCTCTAATCAGCTGTAATTTGATGGTGACCCCAGTAGCAAGTATTCAATGGTCTTACAGCACCCTCACAGGGAAAATGAAGCTTTGCAATTTATCTTGAAATGAATGGCTGATCTGTGATGTCAGATCTAACAGACTTGTAAAACATGGGTTAGGTTTGCTCTAATAGACTCATAGGAGAAATTAGGTTCAGATTTATAAATCCTGTTATGGTACATCGTAAGGGTCCTGTCTGATGTTCAGGTTTTACTCATGTTTTTCTGCAGTATTTGAAGCCAAAATCAGGTGTGGATAAAGCTTTTCTCTTACTGGTTTTAGCTTCAAAAACTGCTTTAAAAAACCTGAGCAAAGCCTGCACATGTGAATGCACCCTAATGGCCACTGTGATCCCAAGATCTCCTTGTGTTTGACAAGATGCAACAGGATATTGCAGCAACATCCTGTCATATTCCTTTCTAAAGCCCCTAATCACTATATTTTGGCTGATAGCAAGCATAACCATACTTAATTTTTAAAGATTAGCTGCACTTTCAGCTAACTTTTGATATATTACAGAGATATGTCAATAGTATTGACCAGTGAGAGTCCCACTCCTGAGACTCCCACTAACTAGAACAAGAAGGCTGCACTGCTGACTGCGCTGTGCCCTCCTCAACTGTCTTTGCTGCTTTTTGGTTCCTTCCGGCTGCTGAAGTGGGCCTCATAGAGTGCTTTCTATACACCTCTATGCTGGCTGTCTACAGCTGTCAAAGAGAGCCAAAAAGCAGCAAAGATAGTTGAGTGGGCACAGCGCAGTCAGCAGTGCAGCCTCCTCGTTCTAGTGATTAGTAGGGGTCTCAGCAGTGGGACTCCCATTAATCAATGCTTAAGGCATGTCTAATATGTCAAAAGTCAATTGAAAATGCAGATACTCTTTAACTTCACTGATGTATTAGGGTAGTTTTTGCTATCACAGTGCTATTGAATATAGGTAGGACATGGTAAAACTACAGTCCATTATTAGAATTCTGTTTCACAGTAACATGCTGTGATCACCCCGCAGCGCGTATTATTTTTTGATGAAAGAAAGGGCAACCAGCTCACCACTCTTGCTCGCATCTACCTACTCCGAAGCACGGATCCTGTATAGCCAGGCAACAATCACAATGGGAAGTTCATCCAGCTTCATACTAAACAGAATACAATTCATCTTTATTGGAGACAATTAAAACCCAGAGGGACCCTGGACCTGTATAACAGTGTCTCTCATGTTATTTATTTGATTTAATTATGTGTTTTTGATTAGTTTTGGATTTTTTTTATGTTGTGTTTTTTGGGTCTTGTTTTTCTTTTAATAACCTAATTTATCTTTTTTTGTAGTTCTTTCCTTGTACTGACTAAATACCAGCTTATTAAATATCTTTTCAAATTTAAATTTGGCCCATTTTTTGTTTATATTCAAGATGCCTAGAATTTTTTCTGAATTTGTTGTTCTTTTGTGGATACCAGCAGCCTTTTGCCAGCGCACTTGACGCTTGTTGGTTGTACGGTTTATTTTGGTGAGTTACCCTGCTTTTCATTTTGATTCAATTATTTTGTATTTAATAATTGTAAAAAAAGATTGCTATTCGTCGATTTCTGCTAATTTGACTGACTTTCAATGATGTCATCTAACTCACAAAGCTGATATATTATATATATATATATCATTTATATTTTAGATTATTTTAAATTAGATGGTTTATATTTGGCCATTGAAAGCTTGGATACTGTATTTTCTTTTAGGTCGCAGAGCGATAAGAGTCTAGATCTTGCAAAACAAATTTGATCCTTTAATTTTCTAAGGTGTTTATAAAACAGTTTTTTTCCTTTTTCTATGTCATACTATTATGCAAAATGATGTTCTTTATATTGTGTTTTCCTAGTTTTATGCACTACTTTTAGTGAGCTCTTTTTCCTCTTGTCTCCTTATATAGTTTTTACATTTTCCTTGGAACCGTCTGAAAATACTGGAAGAAAAAGTGATACACACAGCGCTTTTTCTTCCATCCAAAAACTGGGCAGCTGAGCGGGAAGTGAACGAACCCTATTATAGTCAGTGGAGTTCTTTTGGCGCTGTTTGGTTCCATCTTGAAATGGAGCCGTTCGGCCATAGGGAATCTCCTTTCCTGCTCTCCAAACGCAGCAGGAAAGCGGAACCACAAATGCAGACATGAAACTACCTATTTAAAAAGTGTGCATGCCTTCTGAAAAGTATGTATGCCACCACAAAGCATGTGTCCTCCAAAAGAATGTATGCCTCAAAGCGTGTCCTAAAATTTTGTGAACCACAAAAAAGTGTGTGTACCCTTCAAAAAGTATGCCCCCCCCCTGAAAATTAGCTGCCTCCTGAAAAGTATATACACCCCCAAAAAGTATGCTTTAATATTTAAATTCAAATTGTTAGCAGATCAGAGCAAAGCAAAATACTTCCTGATTCCGAGAAAAGCTTTACGAAAGACTTTGGGGCATATTTACTTAGTCTGACATTTCACTAAGAAAACTGTGTGCCCGTCTACCAGCGGCAGATGTATTAAGAGGCACAAGCCTTTTGATACACTTGTTTCATCTGACAGCTCCTCCATGCCTATATGAAAAACCTATGTCAGCTAGGAGCTGGAATGGGTTTTCGGTATAAATCTATACCGGTTTAGGGCATAGATTATAGTCATTGTGATGGCCTATGCATACTAATGAAAAAATGGCGGGGTATTGTCATTTTTTCACATTTTCATGCAATTTAATTGCATTATCTCAAATATGTGCAAATATACTATACAAATTTTTGATAAGATAAATTTCCATCTGTTTACTTTACTTTGGACACACATTAAAAAAACTCGTTTTTATTTTTAACAATTTAGGAGACGTACAAATTTAACATTAGTTATTAACCTTTTGAGGAACATTTTGTTTTCCTACACCAAGCCAAGATTGCAAAGGCTCATTGGTGTCAGAATAATAGATATACCTACAAATGACCCTATTGTTAAAACTACACCCTTTAACATATTCACCGAGGGGGGTCAGGAGTATTTTGACCCCACAGTTTTTTTTCAGGAGTTAATACAATTTTGAGGAGAAAAAAAAAATTCATAGTTTTGCAACTACAGTATGTCATTTTAAAGGCAGTTTTTTTTCTATAGTGCACATGGAAATGAGGATTAACACCCCAAAGTGGATACTCCCATTTGTCGTGTGTTTAGAAACATACCCATTGTGACCCTAATCCTCTGTCCGTATGCACAACGTGGCCCAAACCGAAAGGAGCTTTCAGAACAGAAATTTTGCTTGAAGGTGATTTTTGCCCCATTGCCCACTTGTAGAGTCCTTGAGCGGCCAAAACGATAGAGAACCCCCACAAATAACCTCGTTTTGAAAACTAGACCCCTTATCAAATTCATCTACAATGGGTACAATGGGCGCTATGTTGCGGATATCTAAGGTAAAAAAGAACCTGCTATTCTGTTTTCTAAGAGTGGATTACGTAATTCCGATCCACTAATGTGAGTGGAATTGTGTAATCCAATGCATTTGATTGATCCACGTATTACCGTGATTCAACGCATGCAGAATCCACAATTTCTATCCGGTCATGTGAGACTACCTTTTTATCACATGACCAGGGACCTCTCAATGAGGCCACTGGTCCCCGCTCCAGGCTCGCGGCTACTTTCGTAGCCGGGAGCAAGGAGATTTTAAATTTTCCAGGCCCTCCCCAGCTCCTGCGCATATGTCTGGGGAGGATCCGTGGAGGAGGATCGCATCGGGGTTCAAATGCGGAGGCCTCCGGTAAGAAGTTTCATCTTCTCTCAACTATCGGATCAGTGAGCAGAGATGAAGCATCAATTTTTTTTTAACTTGTACGTGACCAGGAACCACATAGCACAGCCCCCCATGACATCTCCAGGCTCCCAGCTACCTTTTGTAGCCAGGAGCAGAGAGATTTAAAATTCTCCAGGCAATCCTTGACTTTTGCACATGCGTCCGCCATTTTGCTGATGGACGCATTCGCCGAAGCTGGTAAGGGTCCGCAGATAAAGATCCCATTGGGGACAAATCCAGGGATCTTAAGTATGTAATTTCATCTCCCCTCACGGATACGATCTGTAAGGGGAGATGAAACTTTAAGTTTTTAAACTTTTTTTCTTTACACTTTTTAACTTTACATGAACACCGTTATCCAATGGATAACAGTGTACATGTGACCGGGAACCGCATACAGCGGTCCCCGGTAACATTTACCTGCACTCAGCTCTGGTGAGATCCGATCCATGAGGGCAGCTGAAACATTTACTTTTTTAAAACTTTTTTTTACTTTTCCGCGATCACAGGTCCGGGCACCACTCACCACCACTCACCACCACTCACCGCGGTCCCGGGTTACATCTCCAGCCTTTGGGCTACCTTCAGTAACCATGATCCAGGAGATTTTAAATGCCTCGCGTCAATCTGGTCTTCGGCGCATGTGTCGCCATTTTTCCTTTGGTGCGAATGCGCAGAAGACAGTGAAGGGTTCGTTCCAGACCAGATCAACGCAGGATACCACAGAGAGTGGGGGTAAGTAGTTTCAGCCCTCCTCATGGATGTGATCTGTGAGGGGAGCTAAAAATCTAACTTTTTTTTAGGTTTTTATTTACTTTTATGCGATCTGCATTATCCATTGGATTGCGCCGATCGCATGACCAGGGGGGCCTCCCGCAGCCCCCAATGACAGCTCCAGGTTGTCGGCTACCTCTGGGAACTGACAGCATGGAGCTGTCACATCCTTAGCCCACGTGGCTTTATTCCCCAGAGGGAGCATGTTTTTATATCCCTGGGGATTAAAGCTCACTCAGTCAGGGCGTAAAAACCCTATGGGGTGGTCACTAAGGGGTTAAAGAAATTAACATTTTTCTATTGCCCGCCGTATTTTTTCACACAACAGGCTTTATTGCAGGTTTGTATATAAAAATGTACGTATTTAATAATTATGAAGAGATGGGGCACGGTGGAGCGTGACTATTTTGTACAGAGGTTAGTCAGATTCAAGGGTTAACCTAGCGCAAATTGTCTAGAGTGGCATAAAAATCAATTAGAGGTCTATGGGTATTGTGCTGAATTTCATCTTCATTTGATGGATTATTTCAGGCAGACTGTACTACCATGGAATGTTATATACCGCAGTAACCTTTACAAATGCATAATAAATACTTGCAATTTATGTCCACTGTACTGAAAAAAGTGAACAAGCACACTCTGATTTTAAGGACAGAACTGCTTGTGCCGTCTATCTATTATTTAATTAAATAAAAATTGGTTTCAAAACCAAGGGAAACATTTTTTGGCAATATTTTTTGGCAAAAAAAGTCCCTGACTAAAGAATTCACTTTCTGCATGAACTAATTGCAGGCATAAAAATAAATTGATCTACAGATTTAGCAAAGTTCAAGTCAACACTGTGCTGCAACACAAAGCCATTGAAGAGCTATTGAAATGGCAAGAATGCATTCTGTGGCATAGTTTTTTTAATATGTTGAGTGTCAAGTTAAATTTTGCTACATCTGTATTTTGAAAAGGTGTAAAAAAAAAAAGAAAAAAACAACACTTACTTTTCCAATGGTCCCCTCTGATCTGGTGCAGGAGGTAACTGCAGCGGCCATCTTCCATTACCCTCTCACGTGACAATTCAATCAATCACCAATGAGCATCTACACATGACCACTTAGGCTCGTTATTGACTAAGCCGTTACAGGAGCAATGATCAACATATGACTGCTGCAGTTGCTTCCACGATCAGACAGGCAGGGACCGGAATAGTGGCACTGGACTTAGAGGGACTACTGGAAAGGTGACTATGACTTTTTGTCTTTATTTATACCCATATCTGCCCTCTCTCATTTGTTTTAAATCTCACTAAACCCCTTTAATAAAAGGAAGTCCCTATTTACAACCTCTACCAATTAGCTTGAGCAGAGAGCAGCTGCAAAGGGCATTTCTATCTTCGGTGGACCCAACATGATAGGCATTATGTAAGACCTGAGTGAGACGACAGTATATAGGCAGCTATTTAGCAGCATCAAAAAAATCACCCATAAATCATGACCATCCGAACGAAGCATTGGATTCCAATATAGTCATTCAGATGAACGATTTTTCGGTTGCATCAAAGGATAGGTCTTGCCCTATCTTTTGCCAAGAGACACAGGAAGCTCCCATAGACTTCTATAGAAGTGGAGAAAAAAGGAAGGGGGAGGGAGTTACTGGGCGTATAACGCTGGGAATAGAAGACAGCAGACCTCTATTTAAGCATTAGTAGTCATTCCAAGGATTTCTGCCAATCGATGGATTTCCACGCTGCAGCATATTTTCTTGCCCATACACAGCAGCAGTCCGTGTGACCGGCAGAAAATCGCAGCTAAAGTTCGGGACTCGATCACCATAATTCTTCATTCATGCAATTTCACGGCATGTATGGGCGAACGGAAAAACGCCTACGGCCATGTGAAAGGGCCCTAATACTGCATTTGACCTGTGGAATTGAACTGTGCAGATGAACTAAACTCTCTATACTAGATTTCCTGACAGCTTTTAGCTGACTGCTGGCAGAAGATCTAATGGAAACGGATTGGTGCTTATTTCCTGCAGATACCGGTTTACAAATATCATGTATATTCTATTTTATCTTGATATAGCTTCACTACATCACATTATAAAGCATTGATTCCTCAGCAATCCTAATGCTCAAAAATAGACAGGCAAAATGTTACAGTGGTGACAGTACAGAATTCCAAGAAACAAGAACTACTCTACTTTTCACAAGTACACTTTCTTTTCCATAGTTGTCATCTTCATATGGAAAGGCATGACCTTACACAGTTGGGTCCTCATAGTATGACCTGCTTTGCTGCTTTAAAATAAAGGTTTTGTCATGAGCATAGGCTTCTGCAATTCCCAATCTTAATACAGCGAGGCTCTTTTCAGACAGCATTCTCTGAGTACAATGCTGATTTCCTAGTTCCAGTCTTCTATGCACAAAACTGCAGAGGGAACTGCATGCTGGCTGAATAGAACCATAGGATTCCATATAAGAGATACAGACCTCTCTTGTCTCTATCTCACATAGTTTACATCGCGGTCAGTCTTTTAAACTGGATAGAAAACACAGAGGCTCCATCCACTATAAAAGATATAAGAGCTGAGTGACAGCGCTTAGTAGTGCAGGACGGTGAGACTGGACACAGCAGTAGTGACGCAGGAAGTAGCAGAGGCCATGGAGGAAGGTTGCAGCAAGTCACATCTCCATGCCAGGGGAGCGACCAGGAACCAAGAGATACAAGAATGCCCTGGTGAAGCCAAGAGGACCAAAAGAGCCCTGATAACTAGAAGCTGAGGATAGAGGACCAAAAGAACCCTGAAGATCTGGGGGCTGAAGGAAGTTGGTGGCCGAGACTGCAACGAGGAACAGCACATGCAGTCAAGGTCAGGGGTGTAACTATAGAAGATGCAAGGGATGCGGTTGCACCCGGGCCCAGGAGCCTTGGGGGGCCATAAGGCTTCTCTTTTGCATATAGGGAGCCCAGTACTATGAATAAAGCATTATAGTTGGGGCCTCATTACAGATTTTGCATTGGGGCCCAGAAGCTCCAAGTTATACCTCTGGTCAAGGTTATACCTCTCACCAATGAGTTGTAAGTGAGGTCACTCTTATAAAATCTGATTGGAATGCACACACCTAGGACTAGTGAGGTAATCAGCAGGCCTCTAGGATTGGCAACAGGGGCTCAAGGAGTTAATAATGGATTGAGATGATTACGATAGTGAAAGTCAAGTCGGGGATCTCAAAGACACTGATATTGTTGTCTGTTTTTGATTTACCGCAACATGGGGAGAAAAGTGTTTTTGTAAATGATGTTGTTTAACACTTTGCTGCCATTTCAAGTTCAATGATTTAACTGTTTTATAGCCAATGATTTGGAAATGTCATATAACCATATTTTATTCAGAATAGAACATAGAGCACACGTCAGAAGTTGAAAGGGAGACATGTTTCAATTTCATTTTAAAAAATTATCTCATTTAAAGATTGATGGCAGCAACACATTTCAAAAAAGTTGGGCCAGGGCCGTGTCTACCATTGTGTAGCATCCACTCTTCTTTTTACAACAGTCTGTAAATGTCCAGGAAGTGAGAAGATCAATTTGCTGGAGTTTTGGGAGAGGAATGTTGTCCCATTCTTCCCTAATGTAGGGCTCTAGATGCTCAACAGTCCGGGGTCGTCTTTGCTGGACTTTTTATTTCATAATGTGACAAATGTTTTCAATTGGTGAAAGGTCTGGACTAGAGATGAGCGAGCACCCAAATGCTCGGGTCCATGCTATTCAAGCGGAGCTTTACGTAAAATTCGAGAGCTCTACTCGAGTAACGAACACCATTGACTACAATGGGAGACTTGAGCATTTTTGTATGTGGGCTGCCGGGTGCTGACCTTTTTTTTTCTAGGTTCGTCTCTCTCTCTCTCTCCCCTGCCTACCAGACAAAAAATTTGCCATTGATGCGCGCTGCATCGCGGCAGGGAGGGGCCAAAACAGGCACATCACAGCGGGGAGGAGCCAAAAACTGGGGCGGGGTTGAACTCAGCTTGATGCTTGTTCGAGTAACGAGCACCATCGTGTACACTAATGCTTGAACGAGCATCAAGAGTACGTTCGGTCAACTCTAGTCTGGACTGCCGGTGGACAGTTCAGCATCTGGACACTTTTGAGAAGCCATGCTGAAATGATGCAGTATGTGGTTTAGCATTGTCATGCTGTAATATGCAAGGCCTTCCCTGAAAGAGACGATGCCTGGATGGGGGCGTATGTTGTTCTAAAACCTCTATATAAGGCTCAGCATTGGTAGTGCCTTTCAAGATATGTAAACTGCCCATGCCACAGGCACTAATGCAACCGCATACCCTCCAGCTGTTTCTCATTAGGACCACTTACTTTTCCAGCCTTTTGTTAACCATGCTCCAATTTTTGTGAGGTATGTTGCTGCTGAGTTAATTTTTTAGAAATAAAATGTAAAAATGTCTCATTGTCACCTTCTGATATGCATTCGGTGTTCTATTGTGGAGAAAATGTTTATATGAAATACATTTACTTACATTTTACACAGTGTCCCAACTTTTTTGGAATTGGAGTTGTATATAAGGTGTTACATCTTAGCAGGACCACTGGACATAGAGAGACAGAGCAAAAACTAATATCACATGTGAGACCTCGAGAGTACTGATGTCTATAATGTTGTGCATCCTGGGCGTAAGGCCAGCCACTATGGAGTTGGAGAGGTCAAGTTACCGAAAGTGATGCCAGTGTTGGGTACGTGTATGTAAGGCCTAAAGTTTTTACAGATATCTTGCTGCTAATAGACGTGAAAGGAATTGTAAATGTGATGCGCCAAACATTAACCATAAAATGAATTTTATTATGGATATGACAGCACAACAAACTATCTGAACCTGTCAGAAGAGTGACATAGCAGGGTTACACCCAAGGTAAATTGGCTCGGAAAGACGTGCTCCAACAGGGTAGTAGAGATCTAGGCTACACATAATGATTGTGGATATGGAAAAAAAACACCCAAGGTTCGGTCAGTTGACTTGTTGCGGCCCGATTCAGGAAGCAATGTAAAGGTGATTGACCTTAAATTACGAATTTTACGTTATCTGAGGTTTAATGAAACGTCCAAGTAACCAGTGTCCTTCTATGAAGCATAATTATTTAACTATTGCCTTTATTCAGTAAAGTTGTATATATTTTTTTAAACATGCTGCCTGCCTGTCACCCTCACACCTTACACACCACCCACCCACTTCATATAGATGGAAAGTGGGCCTGAAGAACCCCCAGAGTATATAGATGCCCTCAACAGCTGTCTGCCCAACTCTTGTTAGGCCAACAGCTATTTCCCTCGACTCCACCAAACACATGAACACTTGGCTTGACCGAGCGCTCATGTGTTCAACATGGGGAAAGCTTCTTAAACCACCACCAGACAGCTCTGGCGCCAGCTTAGCTCTAAAGAGAACAAAAAGACCGAGTGATAAACATCCCCACTGTCGGGGAAGAGTTGAGAAGTCCCCATACACATGCAGGTCTTGTCCAAACCATATGGGGGCCTTTACACTGAGGGCATTGGATTAATCAATGTAATTAATTTCTATTGCTTTAAGAGAAAATGAGAGAGAAAAAGGCATTGCAGCTGAAAACAGTCCAGCATGGCGGTGACAGTAACCCTGGCTGGAGGGGGATCCGAATGCATTTGATTTTACTACATTAGAGTCCTTTGAAACAATTACTTTCTGAAGCCTTGGGATTAAAAGCACTTGCCATAGCAAAGGATTACGAACTAAATAAAACACGGGAAAGCTGCAGTTACTAAAGCTCTCACAGCATGATGGTCATTGAGCTTACCATTTACACTACTTACCCTGCTAGCAAACACTTTATACATTAATTTAAATGCCTGTAAACACTGCTAGATAAGTTAAGTGACATACTGTGCATCGCTGACATACAGTACAGCTAAAGTGACTCGGAAGGTAATGCAGGTTCTACTGTGTGTGCTATTCACTGATAATCTGCAATCATTACATTTCCTAATAGCAATTAATTGTAGCTATTCAGCTCAAGAAATGCATGCTGTCTGATATACAGCAAATGCATCGCTACGCACGGCAATTTAGGGAGCAATTTATGGTTATTTAGTTTATGCTGTTTTCCTACAATATTCTAGATTTATTTTTCTCTTTTTTAAACTCAACATTCTGGATTCTAAATATACACAAAACTGCATTTAGAGAGAAATTCGTAAACAACCGAAAATGCATTTCAGTGGATGAAAAATTGGTACTAGATATGAAATAGATGAGAGAAAGGCATATAGATGGTATGGTAAAACTGTAACTCTATGGAAAACTAGTAATTGATTCTGGGGCCCCCAAAATGTTAACCAAGAGTATTACAAAATGAAGAATTAAAAAAACTTTGCAGATAAGGGCTCATTCACATGAGCGTATGCGTTTTCATGCTGACTGCATCGCAAAAATGGTATGCATAAAGAAAAGATGTATCCAAGTCTCGAGCTTAATTAGCGTTCTCTTGTCCGTTCGCAGTGTATATACGCCGCAGCCCGGAATTCCCTCAGTCGGCATAAATCCTTGGAATTACTTCTGATGCCTAAATAGAGCATGTTTTAGCAGCACTGGCCGCTGCTAACCTCCCTCTCACTCCCTTTTTGTTTGGCTCGCACAAGAGTCTATGGGAGCCCATAGAAGTCTATAGGAGCCGCCAAATAGGGCAAGTCCTATCTTTTCCGGTAGCTTATAAATTCGGTTGCTCATTTCAGTCACGTATGTCCTATTTTTTCTGGCACAACGTTTTTACGTGGCAAAAAATTGGCCATCTGAACAAATACATTGGAATCCAATGCTTCAGATGGTGGTAATTTTTGGTCCATGTTTTTTCGCGACTAAATAGCTGTGTAAAACATTCGTAAGAATAAGGCTTTACTTGATTAGACTCTGCAGCAGCTATGTCAGTTGGTGCACATTTTGCGGATAAGTGGGATATGCTGGAAATGTCTTTTCCAGCATATCCCAGATATTTTCAATGGGGTTACACTTTGGTGAGTTTTAATATATAGATAGGGACAGCGCCTACATGGAAATAAGCAAATATTTGCGCAATCAATTTCAAGCACGTAGAAATAAGGAAGGGAACTTACCTGGCGCTCGCGGGGGAGGAACTTGATAAGGGACCCTACTCGCTAGCACCGGAATCCCCATCCGCTGTGATGCTTCTGAGTGCCTTGCAACCAATGATTGGAGTGCAGCTAGAGACTTCAAAGCCCAACACCTGGGAGGTGTGAGTAAAGTACAGTGGAAATACAGTATGGAAAAAAGGAGTTCTCTGCGCTTGTAAGGATTCTAATGTTCTTATGAATGGAACAGAGCAATCTAGAAAGGAATGTCCCCCCTGTCCAAAATAAAAGAACAAATAGAGTCTGACCCATATGTCAGATGTAAATATGCATGAAGCAACGCGTTTCGGGGCCGATCCTATCCCGTTATCAAGCACAAGTATACAGAGAGACAGATAGGAAAAGAAGCCGAGAGGGGCTGGAGAGGGAAAGAAAAAAGGAAAAATGTATATGATTATATGGGATTCGGTCCTATAAATTTGCTAATTGATTCTATAAACTTGATCCAATAAATTGTATATATAAAAACAATAAATGTGATCATATGGGAAACTTCCAGTTAGAAAATAATATGTGATTACATCAGATACATATAATTATGCATAGAAGTAAATATGACAGATGAGTTCAAAGTGGTAAGGCATGAAAAGTATATATATATATATATATATATATATATATATATATATATATATATATATATATATATATATATATATATATATATAAAAATAGTGGTAACTGTCTTGGAGCATGTATGAAACATAAAATCACGTAGTATGGCATGAGATTAGATGAACAGAAAACCTCTTAAAGCAAGTCCGCCAGGTATAAAAGATAGATATCAATAATTATCATAAAACAAATGGCATGGTGTGGCATGTTAATGACCTTCTTAAAGTAAGCTCGCAAGCTTTCATACCTGGAGAGCTTGCTTTAAGAAGTTAGATATGAGACCAATGGATAGATAGATAGATAGATAGATAGATAGATAGATACGAGGTAAATATATAAGACATAGATAGATAGATATAAGATAGATAGATATGAGATAGATAGATAGATAGATAGATAGATAGATAGATAGATATGAGTTAAGCCCCATTTACATGGGACAATTTTTGCTCAAAATTCGCTCAAACAGATAGATAAAAATAAGATAGATAGATATGAGATAGATAGATATGAGAGAGATAAATGTGTGAGAGAGATAGATAGATAGATAGATAGATTGATATGAGTTAAATAGATAGATAGATAGATAGATAGATAGATAGATAGATAGATATGGGATAGATAGATACCGTAGATATGAGATAGATAGATAGATATGAGATACATAGATATGAGATAGATAGATAAATATGTGAGAGAGATAGATAGACAGATTGATATGAGATAGATAGATAGATAGATATTAGATTAGATAGATAGATAGATAGATAGATAGATAGATATGAGATAGATAGATAGATAGATAGATATGAGATAGATAGATAGATAGACAGACAGATTGATATGAGATAGATATGCTAGATAGATAGATATATAGATAGATATGAGATAGATAGAGAGATAGATATGAGATAGATAGATAGATATGAGATAGATAGATAGATAGACAGATAGATAGATAGATAGACAGATAGATAGATATGAGTTAAATAGATAGATATGAGATAGATGGATAGATAGATAGATAGATAGATAGATAGACAGACATAGATAGATATGAGAGAGATACAATCCGGATTATAATAGGGCTGCTAGATAACTTTGGCTTTGTGTAATAATTATGTATTTTATAAACATACACTTAATAAAATATAGTAAATTAATTCTCAAACAATGCATGAAATAAACAAATAACCTTAATAATAGAAATTTCACAAATTGATTGTGAAAAGTGGAGAAATATGCAAAAGTGTCTTAACGTAAAATGAAATTAAAAGTGCTTTGATTTCTAACTATTGTTACTTGATTGCATCAGCCTGAATGAAATATGATTTTCTGCTCCAGCACAATACATCTACCTGTTTATATACTTAATTTACTTTAATTAAAAGGTTAATCTGCTATAGAAATTGCTTTTCTCTGAAGCCACCTGAAATCAATTTAAACTCAATTACAAGTGGTTAGCCTTTGTTTATAGCGCCTAAGATGAGAGAATACATCACTGCTATGCGCGCAAGGCTCTGCTTGCTCCGATCACAGGAGATTCACAATCCTTGAGTGCTCTTTAATAGGCAGAGCGAAGCCATTAGAAAATATAATCAGTCATATTTGACAATTTTGACCTTGGCACTTAGATATCGAGGGTCTAATCATTTCTGTCTCCTGTGTGCTACTATAATCTTGCTATGCTGGTTTCATTTGATCACGGGCAAGTTGGAAAGGTGGTTATTCCATACACCGCGATGATGGAGTGGTAAATTACAGAGAAAATCTGCAATGATGTAAACTGCCGATTGTATACTTTGAAATGTGCATTGCTGCTGACAAGTGCTTTGAAATGCACAGCTATTAAATGCTTCCTTTTCTTCCAAAAGTCAAAGATTTTAGAAAAAAAAAAAAAAAAAAAGTCATGAAAGAAATCAGAGCATTTTTTCGATAGTGGCGGCTAATAAACTGCACTTTATGCACACAGAATATCTTTTCAAATAGGACTGGCAGGAGGGAAGATAAAAGTCTTTTCAGGAGCAAAGGGCCCAGTTTTATGGTCAAAGGGTCTTTATCTGTCATAAACAGTACAAGTTAAACGGAGGCAGCGAAAACACTTTAAGTGCGTCTGGATACCGCTGAGCCGTTGTATTTTTCTATTTTAAGATATTTTCGGATATCTAAAATGCTTCGCCGCCCTGTGATCTTATGGAAAAAGTAAATTAAAAAAGGCTTTTATGATTGAATATAAATGAGCTGCTATTTACCGGGAGACGGCGTCTACAGTATAACCGTAATGTACTAGACAGCAAGCTAGGGCTGAATAGGATTGATTTTAAAGTGGTATGCACATAGTAATTGCACAAAATTAGTAAGCAGTGATAGGGGGTTTCATACCTGTGTCCAGGGCTCCGGTCCCTGCTCTGTTCAGGAAACAGGAAAAGGTAATCCTTGCAGGCGAATGGCTCCATCTCTGGATGGAAATGAACGGCGCTGAATGGACTCCATTGACTATAATGGGGTCTATTCATTTTCTACTCAGCTGCCCAGGTTTTGAACAGAAGAAAAAGTGCTGCATGCAGTGCTTTTTCTTCTGGCATTTTGAGCTAGCCCCATTGAAAACATAGGGAGAATGCCGCGGACTTCTGCCACAGCTGTGACAGCTGAGACAGCTGTGGCAGGAGTTTCCTTCATGCCCGCGGGGACCGGGCATGAAGGAAACTATGAATGAATAGCTAAGGGCTATGTGTCATTAGCTGAGCGCTCAGCCAATAGCTAAGCAGTAGCTGCTATTGGCTGAGCCCTCAGCCAATCTGCACAGCCCTTTCAAGAGGCGGGGATTTTTAAATCCCCAACTGCTGAAAGAGCTTAATAGCAGTGTCGGGGAGGCAGCCGGAGAGGTGAGTACATTTTTTAAAATTTTTTACACACTTTTTGCTGATTATTGGGGAAGGGCTTATATTTCAAGCCCTTCCCCGATAATCTTACTGCGGGGCTTGGCAGAAACCATTGCTTTCAATGGGATTGGCAGCAGTGCCGATCCCATTGAAAGCAATTGGATAGAATGCCGGGGACTTCTGCCACAGCTGTGACAGCTGTGGCAGAGGATTCCTTCATCCTCGCGGTCCCCACGGGGATGAAGGAAACTCCAGCCACAGCTGTCACAGCTGTGGCAGAAGTCCCCGGCATTCTGCATCTCTTTTCAATGGGGCTAGCGCTGCTGCCACTGGCCCCATTGAAAAGACTGGCGATATGCCGGCGTGATCTCGCACTGCGCTGCGAGACTTTAACTTTACTCTCGCTGCGCAGTGGAGAAGAAAACACCAGTGGGTGTCCACCCTGAAGGTTCCAACCCGGGTGTAAAACCATCCATAGAAAGAGTAAAGTATTTGTATGTGGAATTTTGTTATGAGTGAAAAGTATGATTCAGCCAGTTCACTAAACTTTTGCAAAAAGTTCAGTTCAGTCCGAATTATTTGGAACCCAAAACAAAAAATCCCGGAAACCTCAAAAACTGGTGTATAACACTGTCTAAGGGCTCCTTCCCACAAGTGTATGAGTTTTAATATCCGCACATCCACGCCGTCAATTCACATGAGCATAATTAGCGTTTTCTCTTCCATTCACATGACCGGGTGCAACGTTTTTAGTGAAAAAATACGTCACACCCCAGAAAACCCTCGCTCGGCATAAATCCTTGGAATAATAATAATCTTTATTTGTATAGTGCCAATTTATTCCGCAGCAGAATGACTTCCAATGTCTACATAGAGGCAACTGTAAGCTTTTCCCTGCATTGGACGTTGCTAAAATGCCTCCCCTTCCCTTTTTTTTTTTCCAGCTCCCATAGGAGTCTATTGGAGCTGCCGCCATAGAAAGGTCAAAACATAGAACCAGAACTATCTTTTTTACCCACCGTATAATAGCCGCCAGGTATTTTGGTCACGTATGTTGCACTTTTTTACAGTGCAACGTTTTCACGCGCCGAAAGTTTGCCCGTGTGAACTAATGCATTGGAAACCAATGCCTCAGATGGTCGCGTATATTGGTCGGCTGTGAAAACGCGGCTGATATACGCTCGTGTGAATAAAGCCTAACATTTTGAAAGTATTATACATGGCTTTCATGGCTCTTAGACAGTGTTATACACCAGTGTTCAGGACTAGTGTTGAGTGAACTGAAACAGGTGGAACTTTGCTAAAAGCTCGCTTTGGGTTCATGCGAAACTGAACATTTAGCAAAGTTCTACCCAAAAAAGAGTTCTACTGGTTCAGTTCGCTCCACACTAATCATGATGTACAGTAAAAATAGTGTGGTACCATGTTAGCCAGAAGAATGAATGTGGTGTAAAAATACTTTTGCGTATTATAGAAGTGATACTTTTATTGGCTAGCCAGAAAATGTATGCCAGTATTTGCAAGGTTTCGGAGCACAGAGGCTTCTTCATCAGGAAAGTTTATAAATGAATGACTGAGAAAAGAGCACAGCATTTAAAAGATTAAAAACACATAGAAAGCCTCTCTGTATAAGTGGGCTGCTGGATGTGAGTGGCTCCTGTCCAAGCCACTAGAGGAAAAGCACCCAAAAATATATAATGAAATGCATAGCCATGCTGAATGGACAGAACCACCTAGACACTATTGGCTGAAATTGCAATATACTACTAGCTTGCATAGAAAGAAAATACCAAAAGCTTGCGGTCTACTTGTTGCATCTAGTAGTGCAGATGGAGGAATTGTACTGTAATAAGTAGATATTTTTAGAATCTGTAGTGCATCTGACTGACTGATAATGCGGGTCCAAAGGTGTGCGGTGTATTGTGTCTATTGGTAGCTGCATACAATAGGTAATGGAAATTTCAGTGGGAATTTGCTGTAATACCAAGCCTGGCCACTGCAGTAAGAACAGGGCTGGCTGCTTCCTGCAGAAATCAGCTCAGTACAGAGACACACTGGCCCAGTGAACAGCTAATCGTTGGGGGTCTTGGACAACGGACCTCTTTCGATCTAGTATTGATTGCTTATGATGAGGATAGGCTACCAATAGTTTACAACTGGACAACCTCTTTAAAGTCTTTTCCTGAAATAGCTGTCTGTGTATGGTGTTCTAGCTTGGCTTTCAATTCCCAGTCATTGTTACAAGGCTTGTATAACGAGTCTAACATTGACTTGCAGGAATGCTGCCTTTCAATAGGTGGTGCTGCAGAGGTATTGTTCTGTCTCCCTAATTTGAATATATTACCCAGAGGATCATGAATTGCCTTATGAGTCTCCTCACTCACTTACCTTCTAGGTGCTCTCCCTAAGGATAAAAGATAGTGTTCCTGACCTACTTTCACACCTTACTGCCTGTTATGTTTGATCCAGAAGCCAAAACACCTCGTCCGGACCAGAAGCAATAGTTGTCCAACAGGATGAATATATAAATTATTCGTAGAACAAAATGACCAATAATGAAACTAAACAAGGGGAAAAAGAAAATCTCATCCTGATATACTAAGATGGGAAAGCCTGCCTAAAGTGTGGCGACCACTCTGATGAGGGCAGCCCCATGTCCGGAACCTGGGGACTTCATAAACTGTCCTTAGATGGAAAAGAGGAGAAGGAAGGACAGCAGCACTCGCCTTCTTAACCCTTACAGTGGTAATGAATGCATGCCCCGCTAGAGCTGGATTCACATCCAAATGTTATCCCAGGGAAAAGCAGCAGTGCAGGACAGCAAAGTCTGGTGCAAAAAATAGTATTATGACATCCAGAGATGTATCTTTATAACTAAAATATCATAAAAAGTGGTGACGTGTCAAGCTTGACAAAGGCTACAGTGGTAGCCAAAACGTCGACACTTTTTACAATATTTGAGGAATAAAGATACATCTCTGGATGTCATACCTGCCCGCTCGTCTCTAAAGATTCGGCTGCCGGCGCGGGTGACAGGTGAGTTGCGGCGGTGAGCAGGAGGGAGCAGGGGGGAGAGAGGGAGAGAGAGATCTCCCCCCCGTTCCTCCCCGCTCTCCCCCGCCGCTCCCCGCCCCCTGCCGGCACCCGAATCTTTAGAGACGAGCAGGCAGGTACTCGAATAAGGCACTACTCCCTCAAGTAGTTTGCCTTATCGAGTT
The DNA here is from genome assembly GCF_035609145.1 of Eleutherodactylus coqui. NCBI lineage: Eukaryota > Metazoa > Chordata > Amphibia > Anura > Eleutherodactylidae > Eleutherodactylus > Eleutherodactylus coqui. Next base: position 438,784,742 of record NC_089837.1, on the reverse strand, counting down.
TGCTGACTCATCTCTAGTCATAATACTATTTTTTGCACCAGACTTTGCTGTCCTGCATTGCTGATTTTCCCTAGATAGAAAAGAGGATGACAATTGTCAGATGTTAATAGGAATAGTCAAAATAGTATAGGAAGCAGATGTGACAGCAAAATAATAAGTATGAACACCAGGGACTTATCTGCATGAAGTTTGGCTTCAGGGGGACATGAACTGGACCAGAGCTCCACAAACACAGGGGAATAACTGACACCCTCAGAGAGGAGGGGCCGGAATATATATATATATATATATATATATACAATAATAGTGGATGATTGGCCTGGCTGAGGACAGCAACTCCCCACCAACCAATCACATACCATCAGTTATGACATCATCCTGGACTAGGGTTGCCACCCGGCCAATAATTCACTGGCCTGGCTGGTATTTTGCCCGCCAGGACGGTGCCGGTATTTTTTTTACCGGCCATATTACAGGCTGATATTTTTGAATACCAGCCCTGACTGCCCATCTGAAACTGAGGCTGGTATTCTCAGTGATTCTCAAACGGGGTGCCGCAGCTCCCCGCTGGTAATCACACTGGGGGGGTCTAATACTCACCTACCGCTGTCGTTCCGGTGCGCTTGTGGGTCCCCGTCGCTCCTGCAGGCTGCCTCGATGTCCTCCGTGCCAAAGAGCATTTCTTTATGGAAGTCTAGTGTGGTGCAGTGTAGTGTAGTGTAGTTAGTGGTTATTTTTGTGTAAATTTTTTTTCCAGAAGTTGGGGTGGGAAGTAAGGGGTGCATCTTACGGTATATGGGTTGGGGGGAACTATTACTACTGAAGGAGTTATTACTACTGCTGAGGGGGTTACTATTATTGTGGGGTTAATATTATTACTGAGGGGGGTTAATAATATTACTGAGGGGGATTAATATTATTGTGGGGTTAATATTACTGTGGGGTCGCTATTTCTACTGGGGCCACTGTGGGAAAAGCCATTTCAACTGGGGCCACTGTGTCAAGTGATGCAGCAGCCAGCGAGGCTGCGACCACTAGAGGCCACCGGGTGCCCGGAGGTCAAATAATATGCCGTAATAAGCCACGCCCAAGCCACACCTCTTTTTTTTACCATAGCTGATATTTTTTCGCAACAAAAGTGGCAACCTTAGCCTGGACTTACTTCCGTGTTGCGGCTGTTGCACCATGACGTTGCCCCACCACGTAAACTGCGTCAACTTTCACATGTGCGATTTTATTGCAGTTCTTGAATGAACATTAAGAAACGGATAGTAAAGGGAGGGTAATTACAAAGGAAAGATTCTATTTCTACTCTATTTCTAGTTTTAGCTTCTAACATTGCATCAAAAACTGCCTCAAAATGGTATGAGTGAAGCACCCTGAAATGAAAAATGAACGAACATTGCAAATGGTCAACATTAAAAATTTCCCAGCATTTTTTATCTCAGTGCCTATGCAGACCTATCTGTCTCCATGGTAACAGACAAAAAACTGTTTAGGCCTCGGTCAGACGACCGTTTTTTGCCGCGATTTGCGGATCGCATGTCGGATGCGCATCCGCAAATCGCGTGACTGGGGCCGACGATTCGCCGAAAAATCTGCAGCTAGCAGCGTTTTCGGCGAAACGGGCCCGATCAAAGGAGCGCTGTCCAGCCCATTGAATTTCAATGGAGCCGGCAATACAGCCGGCTCCATTGAAAGCAATGGGCTGCCGGCGAGCGCGGGATGAATTTTCAGGAAGGGGTTAAAAATATAAGCCCTTCCCTGAAAATCATCCTAAAATGTATAAAAAAAAAAAATATATATATATATATATATATATATATACACATATATACTCACTGAATTCATGAATGGGTGAGTGAGTGCTGCCTTTGATTGGCTGAGCGCAGGGACCAATCAGGGGCAGCTCTTAGCTGTCATTCAATAGCTGAGAGCTGCCCTTGATTGGTCCTTGCGCTCAGCCAATCAGAGGCAGCACTCACTCACCCATTCATGTATTCATGAATGGGTGAGTGAGAGCTGCCTCTGATTGGTGAGGGCTGCGACCAATCAGAGGCAGCCCATTCAGCAGGCGGGGATTTTAAATCCCCGCCTGCTGAATACTACACAGAGCAGTTCAGGAGAACTGCCGGCCGGCCGCGGCTGAACTCTGGCTGCAGGGACAAGGTGAGTATATATATATATTTTGTTTTTACACATTTCTGGATGAATTTCAGGGAAGGGCTTATATTTTTAACCCCTTCCAGAAAATTCATCCCGCGCTCGCCAGCAGCCCATTGCTTTCAATGGAGCCGGCTGTATTGCCGGCTCCATTGAATTCAATGGGCGAACATCGTTCTTCTCGCCCCACAGCTGTTACAGCTGTGGCAGAGGAGAATGATCTTTGTAGTATATGTTCTTAATGGGGTCGGCGCTGCTGCCGCCGGCCCCATTGAGCGCATATATAGAACACAAGGAATCGCAGAACGCAGATAGGCGCGATCTGCGATTCCTCGTGTCCTATAATTTATCGGACATCTGCATAAAAAGCGGCCATGTGTCTGATGCCATTGGGAAGCAATGGTTCTATATATGCGCAGATCGCATGCGCAAATCGCGTGAAAAAACGCCCGTCTGACCGAGGCCTTAGTCTGATGCTGCAGTCATCTTGCTATCCATGTGTTCCTTACTTCTGCCTTAGGGCTCATGCGCTTTGCCATATGTGTAAAACGCTCCGGGTCAGCTATACGCTCTACTGCCAGAGATACAGCAGAGATCACGTATGGCTGTGTATGACACTGCACATGCCTGCGAATCACGTGCTCACAGACATGTACAGTGGGATTTTTTTCCTCAATTCCCTGCTCTGTTCAAAGCAGGGATGCATGTGAAAACGCTGCCCATATGCAATGTATTGCATACGGACAGCGTATCTTACGCTGCTCATATAAGTATATAGAGCATGCTGCGATTTATTTCTCTTGCGTACCGATACGCTGTGTCTACACGGCGGTGTGCATGGATTAATGAACGTCCATTGACTTTTTATTGACTCTATTCAGCGCGTATCACGAATCTGTGCAATGCACACGTGATGCATGGTGCAAACACGGTCGTCGACATGAGCCCTAGCATACACTTGGCTTAGTAGCAAGAAGATGAGGAAAGATGGATGGCAGCATGACTGCAGGATCGGACAACACAGGGTGTCTGTAGTCTGTTATCCTCAAGATACACAGGTTTTCATAGAGGCCGAAGACACAAAGCAATAGGAAATGTTAATGAAGATTAAGGGCTCAGTCAGACGGGCGTTTATTGCCGCGATTTGCGCATGCGCATGCGTCCGGCGATTTTATAAAACCATTGCTTTGCAATGGTATCGGACACATGAGCGCTTTTTATGCGCTCGTCCGATAAATTATAGAACAAAAAATCGCAGATCGCACCTATCTGCGATCTGCGATTCCTGTTCTCTTCTGTATATGCGCTCAATGGGGCCGGCGGCAGCAGCGCTGACCCCATTGAGAACATATAGAAGACAAATCATTCTTCTCTGCCACAGCTGTAACAGCTGTGGCAGAGAAGAACGATGTTTGCCCATTGAATTCAATCGAGCGGCAATACAGCCGCTCCATTAAAAGCAATGGGCTGCCGGCGTGCGCGGGGTGAATTGTCGGGAAGGGGTTAAATATATAAACCCTTCCCTGCAATTCATCCTAAAATGTGTTAAAATAAAAAAAAATTTGTATACTCACCTTTCCGCTGCAGCCGGAGTCCAGCCGCGGCCGCTGTCAGTTCTCCTGAACTGCTTCTCGGCACTATTCAGCCGGCGGGGATTTAAAATCCCCGCCTGCTGAATGATCTGCCTCTGATTGGTCACAGCCTGACCAATCAGAGGCTGAAAACACTGACACACCCATTCATGAATTCATGAATGGGTGAGTGACTGCTGGCTTTCAGCGCTTAGCCAATCAGGGGCAGGTCTGACTCACATCCATTCATGAATTCATGAATGGGTGTGAGTGAGGCATGCCTCTGATTGGCTCAGCGCTGAGCCAATCAGGGGGCAGGTCTGACTCACACCCCCTTCACACCCACTGCAGGACGGCCGCGCGGAGCTCCGGCTGCCGGGAGAAGGTGAGTACATATATATTTTTTATTTTAACACATTTTAGTATGGATTGCAGGGAAGGGCTTATATATTTAAGCCCTTACCGACAATTCATCCCAGGCTCGCCCACAGCGCATTGCTTTCAATGGAGACGGCTGTATTGCCGTCTCCATTGAATGCAATGCGCTGGACAGCTCCGGACCGTTTCTAATGAAACGCGGCTAGGAGCAGATTTTCGGGCGATTTGCGGGCGACTTGCGCGCACCGGTCACGCGATTTGCGGATGCGCATCCGTCATGCGATCCGCAAATCGCGCGAAAAAACGCCCGTCTGACTAAGGCCTAAAGCTGATTAATTTGAGTCAATAATAATGAACAAAAATGGTTTTGAAGGTGTGCATAGGGGAAGATGTATCAAGACAAAAGCGGTGTAAAGAAGTCACAAATTTTAGCCCAAAGTTTACTTTAAAATTACCAACTTTTTAAAATTTAGGCCGCTTTGCAAGTTTTACGAAAAGCGATCCTGGCTTGTCAGAAGAAAATCACTGAAAAAAAGGAATATACAGAATAATCACAGAAAATGTCCATATACTTCACATACTTACTATTGTACTGATACAAAAGACCAAGTATGAGAACCAGAACATCCTCCAGCAGGGTGCAGCACGCGTATCATTTGGCCTGTCACCCTTCATATGCTCTATTATCCCTGTGACCCCGGAGTGCAGCGTAACATCACTGTGCATCAGCTTTAGTGAGAATCCACATTAGATGGGAAAATGCAGAGATCAGAGCAACTTTTAACAAGACCTGGTCATCAGTGCTGGACTAGCCGGGCCAGGATTTCATACAGTTACAAACTTATGGCGTTTTCTCATATAAGGCCAGTCTCACATGGATGGGTCAGATTCCGCATGCAGGAAACATTTCGCCACAGGGAAATGTTTAATTCTGTATTGAGGATGGTTCGGACGGCTGGCAGGACAAATTTTTTTTCAAACCTTTTTTTTTCCCCCATGCTGTCACTTAGGCGATGATACAGGTACCTACAAGCTATCTGCAATGTCAATTGCGGATGGGCCGCGGATCAGATGGCTTCCATTGACTTCAATAGAAGCTGTCCATTTGGAATCCAGACAAGAATAGAGCATGCTGTGATTTTATTTCCGCAAGCGGAAATCTGGATCGCTATCCACTCATCAAACAAATTACAGTAGTATACAACACTGGTGTTCTAACACGTTTGTCCGAATGCGCAACTTATTCCATAACACGGATGGGATATAACAGCAGACAACCAGCTCCAGCACGAGTACTGTCTAAGAGAAACAGAAAGAAAAGACTCCAGGGGGCAAAATAGTGTAAAAATTGGATTACTGAGCAGTAGAGATGAGCGAGTATACTCGCTAAGGGCAATTGCTCGAGCGAGCATTGCCCTTAGCGAGTACCTGCCCGCTCGGGAGGAAAGATTGCCGGCGGGGGGCGGTGAGCTGTGGGGAAGAGTGGGGAGGAACCGAGGGGCGATCTCTCTCTTCCTCTCCCCCCCCCCCCCCGCTTCCCCCTGCTGACTGCCGCAACTCACCTCTCACCCGCGTCGGCAGCCGAACCTTTTCTTCTGAGCGGGGAGATACTCGCTAAGGACAATGCTTGATCGAGCAATTGTCGTTAGCGAGTATACTCGCTTATCTCTACTGAGCAGTTGAAAACATCGTCAGGTCAGATGAATCATCTATATCCTTTTTGGAATATTCTGGTGAAATGCATAGGTGTGAGTGTGTTATTTGTATATACGAGTTGGTGTCATTGGTATTATTCTGGTATTAAGTAATATTGTACATCCATCTTTATATGATATTTTTGCCTTTCGGAGTACCAATTATAGAACAACAGAAATATTTATCTTTTTTTGTTAAATATCTACTAGTTGGATTAGATCTATTTCCTGGCCCTTACTATTGTATACCTCCCCTTTATCTCCTTCCCTTTTAATGCGCAGGGTCATCCTTCTCAGGGCAGTCACTCTGCTATGTCATCTACAGGTTAGTGCTTGTGACGGATTAGGGTGGATATAGTTTTTCTACTAGAATTATTAAAGGTTATGTTTTATTATATGATACAGTGTGCCCTTCTGCGATTACATAAAAACTTTCAACTTACTGTATATACTCGAGTATTAGCCGACCCGAGTATTAGCCGACCCAATAAGTTTCACCACAAAAAACTGGGAAAACTTATTGACTCAAGTATAAGCCAAGCTATACTCGAGTATATACTAGGTACAAAAAACCCTCCATACTCACCTCCCAGCCGGATGTCTCTGTGCGACAAGCTGCTTGAACTCTCCCCACTGTCATCCCCCATCGTCCTCTTTGCTTGGCTCTGTCAGTGCTGTGTAAATAAGCGCTGTGATTGGATTGAGTGCCAGCTAATCACAGCTGGCGCTCGATCCAATCATAGCACTTACTTACACAACACTGACGGCAAGGGACTTGAAAGCCGAGCAGGGAGATGACAGCGGAGAGAATTATAAAGCAGCTTGAGTGGCTGTGAATGATCGAACACCGGCTGTGATTGGCTGATGCTTCATCCAATTAGAGCTCTTACTTACACAGCGCTGATGGCGGGGTATGTCAGAGCCGAGCAAAGAGGACGGCGGGGACTGACAGCGGAGAGAATTCAAGCAGCCTGCTGCACCGCCGCCGGAGACACATACGCCGGCTGGGAGATAAGTATGGAGGTTTTTTTTAAGCCTTGCCTGACTCGAGTGTAAGCTGGGGGAGGCTTTTTCAGCACAGAAAAATGTGCTGAAAAACTAGGCTTATACTCGAGTATATACAGTATATATATTTAGAAGTTATTAGAAATGTTACAGTTCTATTATAGAAAGTTAGAAATTTACTCCACAAGTTAGAATCTTAACATCGAAAGCAAGGATGGTTTCATGTTACCTTTTTGTGAAACCAATGAGCGTCCTGTCCTGGTTTCACTTCTCCATACAGAAAACTGCGTGGGTTTTCACAGACGCATAATGGCACTAAAATACGCCCAACTGTTTCAGCCCTGTGAGCCTTTTTGTACAGGACAAAAAAAGCGGTGAGGATGATGCTTTTCTATCCAGTGTAAAAGACTGACAGGGGCAGAGGAGTCTCCATCTGACATATTCCCCCCTATGGTGCTGTCCAGATTTCCTTCTATTTACCATCCCTATGCAGTTTTCTACATGGTGGACCGAAATCTGGACTAGACCAGTGCTAAATTTCCAAAAGTAATGGGAAACCAACCTTTCCTACAGGTCACAGCTGTACAGACTCCATTGAATCCTGTATATATGGAAATTAGCGCTGAGTGAATATAACCAGTACAACTATTCAACACGAACCTAAACCGAGATTTTAGCAAAGTTTTACCTAAAACAGGGTTCTACATGCTCTGTTAACCCAACACGAGTCCTGAACACTGGTGTATAACAGTGTCTAAAAGCTATAAAGCCTTCCCAGAGTGTTATAGAGGGCTTTTGGTGAACTAATTGAGACCAAATTACACTTTTTGCAAAAGTCTGACATTGATTTGAAGGAATGCTGACATCCAATAGGTGGTACTGCAGAGATATAGTTCCATCGTCCTTATTTGCACAAGGTGTGGGGAACACATGCCCATTGCCAGGCAATGGTAAGGCAGCACATATATTTCTAAGAAGAACTGGAGTTAATTTCAGGTCAAGCTTAAGGTGGTTTCACATCTGCATTGAAACATCCAGCCGAAGGTTCTGTTGCAGATCTGGCTGCATGCAGCGCTTTTTCTTCCTGACCAAAACCGGGCAGCTGGGCGGAAAGTGGGCGGACACCATTGTAGTCAATGGGGTCTGCCAGGCGCTGTTCGGTTCCATTCAGGGACGGAACAATTCAGCTGTAGGGAGTCCCCCAAATGAAGCAGGAATGCATAATCCCCAGAGCAAGTCTGAAACCACGCTTAGGCCTTGGTCAGACAAAAATGCGCTGCACAGATGTACAAAATGCATGTGACTGAAGCTCAGCGCTACTGGAACAGCTGTGCTTGTAGAAGTGCTGCTGCTCCATGAAGGTCCCCTCATCACTGAACACTGTGACAGCACTGTCCCAGTGTTCAGTGATGAGAGGACTGCAGCGGGGATGAAAGAATCAATGTTCTCCCATTGTTTGCAATAGGTGATGTATTAATTTTTTTAAATGTTTTCATTCAGCTAGGGCTTATTTTCAGGGAAGGGCTTATATTTCAAGCCCTACCTCAAAAATCACTGCAGGGGTTGCCTGCGTCCCATTGTTTTCAAAGGGGCGGCAACAGCATGGACCCCATTGAAAGCAATGGGACAACATTGCGCTCCTCTGCCACAGTTGTGACAGCTGTGGCAGGGGATTCTTTTGTCCCCGCTGCAGTCCCCTTATCACTGAACACTGTGACAATGCTGTCACAGTGTTCAGTGGTGAGCACATTCCCTGTAACATCACACGATGTTATGTGCAGCACGGACCTTACAGGCGCACACATGTCCTATCTTTTGCAGGTGCAATTATTTTGTGCCTGTAAAAAACGGACATGGGAACACCACATAGGAAATGGCTATTAGACACTACTATTAGAAATAGCACATAGGTGTGCAAAATAAACTGCCCATCTAAAACCACCCTCACTCACTAGGGCTCACACTCACTTGCGATAGCATTTTTGCGATGTTGCGATTGTGAGCCCTTAATCTAATGTTAGTAAAAGCCGTGGCCACTTTAACTTCACCTCCATTCTCTTGTGTAATATTTATGGGTATTTTGGTGAAAGGTATGTGACTACCAAGGTAAATGTCCAGAGGGTTTATCCTAGTCCCAGCAGTCCATGTTATGTGGCCCAAAGATTTGGTCATCTGTCATCTCCTCTGGATGGAATGATATGACATTTTGACACTCTTTCAGTCCTTTACCCTACAATTGGTGACTGGAGTACGAACTGTATTCCTTTAGGCATAAGCCCCAGTGTAAGGACTCGGATGTACAGATGTAGCAAAGTGTAATCAGTGCGTTAAATTAACTGTAGCACAGAACTTTGTCTTGCCTTTTCAATAGCTTCGCAAAGATTTCTATTGTGTTAAAATAACTTACTGCAGCAAGTTATCAGCATTAAGTTAAACTTTGCCACATCTGTACAGTACCAAGGGAGATTTTTGTCCTTGGACCAAATGTAAAAGCTTGCATTTCTTTGAGAATATATTGTACTTCAATATAAAATATAATGTTCCCCTGTAACCAAACCTTTCATCTTTCTTTGATCCATATACAATGCAATAGTAAATGTAAAGTTCAAAATCTAACACTGCTAAGTTCTTACACCAATTTTTTATACAGAATATTTGTAGATCCTTACAAAAAACACAATTTTATTACGTCTAAATGTACTAAATGGTCACTTTATTAGCTCGTTGGACCTCCTTTGGCCTTCGTTACCACAGCAATTCATCATGTTGTCCATCCATAGATACGAGCAGAAGGCTCAGGATGTGCCAAGAAAACATTCTCCTCCCAATTACTGCACCTCCACCAGCCTGAACTGTTCACACCTGACAGGAAGGGGTCATCAGTTCATGCTGCTTGTGCCAAATTCTGACCTCCCATCAGCATGGTCCAACAGACATCTGTATTCATCTGACCAGGTGATGTTTTTCCACTGTTCAATAATCCAACTTTTGTGATGTTTTGCCCGCTGGAGTCTTGTCTCTTTTTCTTATACATCAATGGAACTGGTCATCTGCTGTTATAATCCATCCGTGCTATGGAATGACCAGTTGTACATTCGGACATGTTTCTTGGAGTACCAGGATTGTATTCGATGGACTGTGTTCCATTTCTTTATCAGAATGGTTCTTGACATCCTTCTTTGATCCTTTTCATCGAAGAGTTGTTAACGTACACATGATCCCCTCTCGCTGGATGTTTTTCCTAGTCTAGCACTGATGACCAGACCTCGTTGGAAGTCGCTCGGATTGATGGATTTTCTCATTCTACTGTGGATTCACACTGAAACTGATCTAAGAAAAGCTAGTCACATGATTTGATGTCGCACTCCAGAGTCACGTGCGTAATTATCATTCAGGGAAGCTGGACTCATTTCTTACTATTCTTCTATGGACACTAATGGGACATATTTTTAGAGTGCACCTGTCTCTAAAAATATGTCCATTTAGTGTCCATAGAGGAATAGTAAGAAATGAACCTTCTATATTCTACCTACTCTGTATACAGTAGGTAACCGGCACCCTAGTTGTCACAATAGAGCAAAAGGCAGCATTTGTGCAGATGACCGTGTAAAGAAGTCATGACCTATTTGTTAAGACGTAAACTGCTAACAGAGCTCCCTTTCCGCCCCTGTTGTACTGAGAAGGAACTTTCCCTCATTTTTTTTATTTTTTTGCTTGGTGAAGTAACACGAGCTCCGCAGCTAATGAGGCGGGGGAAAGCAAGCTGCTCCGTTCAATGTAGCTAATGACTCCATTCTCAGGAGACTAATCAAAGATTTGTACATTTAATTGCTGTTAAGTCAGCTTTAGCCACCTGCCATTTTTATTCAGCACCTGAGCTCCTGCATCGCTGGCAATGATTCTAAATGAATCTATCACTGGGTCTAAATGAACAAAACAGAACTACCAGGCAACCGTCAAGCCGTGCTTACCTGAAGATAAAACACAGCCCGCTTTCTGAGAAATCTTCAGCTGCCAGCACTTGTTAATATTTAAAACTGCAGCTCTATTTGCTTGCTGAGAATCACACGTTCCATGGAAAACGTATACTTCACGTATCACCTCATATGCAGAACTCACATACATTTATTCTCTATTATCAACCTAATGAATATCAGAAGATACCTGCGCTTCTCTAGAAAACTGTGTATACTAGTGCACTATCCTACCTATAGTATACCCTGGCGTATGAGCTTGTCTTTTAACTTAGTTTTTCGGTATATTACAAGTAGAGATGAGCGAGCATACTCGCTTAAGGACAATTACTCGATCGAGCATTGTCCTTAGCGAGTACCTGCCCACTCGGAAGAAAAGGTTCGGCTGCCGGTGCAGGTGAGAGGTGAGTTGCGGCAGTGAGCAGGGGGAAGCGGGGGGGAGAGAGGGAGAGAGAGATCTCCCCTCCGTTCCTCCCCGCTCTCCCCCACCACTCCCCGCCCGCCGCTGGCAGCCGAACCTTTTCTTCAGAGCGGGCAGGTACTCGCTAAGGACAATGCTCGCTCGAGTAATTGCCCTTAGGGAGTATCCTCGCTCATCTCTACTTACAAGTAATGACTGTAATACTCTATGCAACCAAAAGTAATTGAAAACCTAAATAAGAATCAAAAGTAGTATTTATTTCCATATGTTAATACTTAGGGGGCTCCTTTGGAACTAATGACATTGCATAGTCTCAATGGTATACTTTCTACTAACATCTGATACACTTTAGCTGGTATTTCCCTCCATTCATCCAGCAGACATCTTAAAGAAGATGGACGCTATTCATATCTCCTGACCTAGCGTTCCAATTCGTCCCCACAGATGTTCAGTAGGGTTTGGATTGGGACTCTGTACAGCCAGTCCAATTGTGGAACATTCATATCCACAAACGAACATAAGGCAGCGTTGGATTTGTGACAAGGCGCGTTGTGTTGTTGGAGGTATTGCTGACCATTCCCAGAATATTGCCATGTTGTCAACAGCACATTATTGTCTAGAATATCAAGCTACACCTTTGTGTTCATGGTTCTTCTCACTACAACCAGTAGACTGATATCATGCCATGAAAAACATCACCAGACATAACGAGCCTCTACTGTACTCAACTGTTGGTAAAAGATATTCCCCAGGCGTTCTCCGTGCCCAGGTGCGTCCATCTGATTTGAGAACATTCTTCTATTGCTGAATTAAAAGACAAACTCATATACCATGGACTCTCACTATTATTACATAGATGGTTGTCTGGGCCCATCAATACTAGATTAGTGAGGGTCCCATGCCTGGGACTCCTGCCAGTCAACTATTGGCTGGGCCAGTGCGCTTAGGCACTGAGCTGATTTATGCAGGAAGCTCACACAAGTGGCCTAGCATGGTATTACAGGGCAAAATTCCCATTCACTTCAATGGAAACTTTGTCTGTAATACCAAGACTGGCCACTGCAATGGGAACGGAGCTGTATACTTCCTGCGGCTCAATGCACAAGCACAGTTACCCAGCGGTCAGCTCAACAGTCGGGCTCCTGAGTGGCAGACCTCCATGAATCTAGTACTGATAGTCTATCCTGTGGACAGGCCATCAGTAATTTACTACTGGATAACCCTTTTAATCATCTTATTTAAATTCATATGAAGTGCATGGGTATTTTTGCGACATGTAGCCTCACCTGGAATTTACACCTGTCTAAAATTGAAAGTATTCCTGCAAAGAGATGATGTCACCGTATGTACGGAAAGCCGTATGGATCAAAACACCTCCAATACTTTTCAGGAACCTATTCACCTTCCTCAATGAGGAATGAAATTGAGTTTTCTGAAATGCTGTGAAGATACCTTATCTAAATCTGGATAAGACTAATAAAATAGTCCCAACCTTTACAGAAAAATGCAATATCTTGTGGCTATAACCTCCGCTCTACGAGGTCTAGCATGGACTGACATCTATGTGATAGTGGTGAGAGTCCATGATATACAAGTTTGTCCTTTACCTCAAATTTTTGGTATACCCCAAGCACTTACTCTAACTTCCAGCTGTTATATACAAGGTTTTGTAGGGGAGAGCAGATATCTTTTACTATTCATTTGGTTACTAATATTTGGTGTTTGGGGAGGCAGCACCTGATATCAGCTGCACCCCGTAACATCCAGCGAGTTGTATTCCAAATTGCCTAATTCTCTATTATTCTTCAGGTCCCATTTTTGGTCTGTTCAAGAATGCAAACCCAAGCTTCAGACTACCTAATCACTACAGTGCATTGCTAGTTTTAGAATACCAAAGCACTATACTTGCATTCTGATTGGCAAGTAGTGCATGCATGATCAGCAATGGCCAATAAAGAGCCGTGAACAGTGCGCGTTAGCTAGATAGAACATTGCAGCGGCCATATTGGGCAGACCAGAAACTGTACCAGAACTGGTGGACCAGGCTGATGGGAGAGAAGAAGAAGGGCAGGTAACTTATTCCCAACCGCTCGGGTCTCAGGATACAATTTTGTTGTGAAACTGGAGGGCTGCTTTAACAAAGTTCAATAATGATACCCAAAAAAATTTCCTGAACTTCTCAAGCCTCTCTTCAGCATTCCTATGTGTTATTGGAGAGCGGTGATTAATACTTGCTTCACCATTTATTTAATTGCACTCGCACATTCCACGGTATCTTTGTAGTGCAGAAATTGCATTTTCTTTAAGTGCACCCAAAATAATAGAGTTAGGTTTGAGAACAAGAATGATGACACCATCCCGTCTACATGAAGAAAGCTGTGAAATATTTCAGATATATTAAAGAGAATACATCATCAAAAGGACTGATGCATCAAACATTTTAAAGAACTGAATACTGGGAGTCTATGGGGCTAACTTATACTGTAACAGAAGTAAGACGAATACATTACAGCAGTTACAACATCAAGACATTTTCAGAGTACAGTAGACAGTCTTTTTACTAGCAGTCAAAATTTATCAGAAGTTAGATAACTGCTGCTTTTAAAGGGAGCTTGTCTGATCTACAGTCTGATCTGCAGCCACCAGGTTATAGAGCAGGAGGAGCTGAGTAGATTGATATATAGTTTTATAGGGGAAAGATTCAGTATAACTTGTATTCTATTGATCTAACCCTCTGCTCATTTTATCCTTCTCCACCCTCCCCAATGTCTCCTATTACTTGGTTCCGCGAGAGCAGGGAAAGGAGGCGTCCGGCAGCACACTGACGTCACAGTGTGCATCGGGATCAGTGCCAGCAGCAATGCCGTTCAGAGGAGGAGCAGAGCTTCCACGAGGAGCAGGGTGTAAGTATATGGGTCTCGGGGGTGGGGGCTGTCACTATGATACAGGTGGCCGCTGTGGGGTGTCACTATTATACTGGGGGCCGCTGTGGGATGTCGCTGTCATACTGGGGGCCGCTGTGGGGTGTCGCTGTCATACTGGAGGCCGCTGTGGGGTGTCGCTGTTATACTGGGGGCCGCTGTGCGGTGTCGCTGTCATACTGGGGGCCGCTGTGGGATGTGGCTGTCATACTAGGGGCCGCTGTGGGGTGTCACTATTATACTGGGGGCCGCTGTGGGATGTCACTGTCATACTGGGGGTCGCTGTGGGATGTCGTCATACTGGGGGCTGCTGTGGGGTGTCACTGTCATACTGGGGGCTGCTGTGGGATGTCGCTGTCATACTGGGGGCAGCTGTGGGAGGTCGCTGTCATACTGGGGGCCGCTGTGGGATGTCGCTGTCATATTGGGGGCTGCTGTAGGATGTCGCTGTCATACTGGGAGCAGCTGTGGGATGTCACTGTCATACTGGGGGCTACTGTGGAATGTCGCTGTCATATTGGGGGCCGCTGTGGGGGGTCACTATTATACTGGGGGCTGCTGTGGGATGTCGCTGTCATACTGGGGGCCACTGTGAGATGTCGCTGTCATACTGGGGGCCACTGTGGGATGTCGCTATTATACTGGGGGCCGCAGTGGGATGTCCGCTGTAAACACAGACCAGAAGGGCTGCAAGTGCCACTGCACTGGTTACTAGGGGGAGAAGAGAGGTGAATATTGCTTCTTTTCTTGTTTTATGTCATGTCTAGCAATTAATATTTTTTATTTTTTAAGTTTGACAACCCCTTTAAATATTTCTTTAAAGCTATAATCCTACCATAAATGCGACATCTTCAATGCACCTAAAAATGCGTTTTCTAAACTAGACAACTACTTCCAGTAATGATATATGAGCAGAACATTCTACAACCTATGCCCCCATATCATAAGCCAGCTGAATAAAGCCATAGGACCTGTGTTAAGCTTTATCGTAGGTTACTGGTTTTTAACAACACATTGGTCAAAAACATTATGTCATGAAATTAGTGTTGGTCCTTCTATCAATGCTGTGAAAGCGCAGGTCTCCTGTCTCAGCGGCTACACATTCCTTGCACAGCTGCTGTACCCCACTGATCTAACTTTTATGGAATATCTGTTTAACATGTTATAAAATAATTTTTAAGGCATAACACATAAGGGTCTTCTGGGATTTTGTCTCAATTGCCCACCCATGAGCACCAGAAAATAGAGGCAGCACTGTTCACACATATAGATGTCTCTATTTCAGGTACCGCAGTTAAAGGGGTTTTGGGGGGACTAAAAATAATATAATGGGCTAGGAATTTAATTAAAAAATAAATAAGCCATTGTTGCCATACTTACTAAATGACCACAATTTTTGAAGAAGACCTGTTCCTTAGCTTCAAAGGCATCCAAGAGCTCTTGACAGACCTCTACTGCTTTGGAACCCAATTAGCACAAAATTGTGATACTTGGGTTATCTGCAATTTTGGTTTCTCCTGCATGAAACTTCTTCATCCAGTGTGGCACATTGCTAACGTCTATTACAGCGTTACCATAAACATTCTTTGGCGGATTGTGGATTTCCTTAGGTGCACACCCTCCTTGGCCAGAAATTCAATAACAGATCTTTCTTTTATCCTCAGATCCATGGTTCCAATCATTCAGTTTAAAAATGAAAAGCATACATTAGTACAGTTAGGACACCTATATAACATCGTACATAGCCATTCACAGTCTCTCGAATAGGCATTACCTTTTGATTCACTCTCATATTTTAACTCGGATAATCCCTTTAAGTCCCCTTTAAAACAAACCAAAGTAAACATGAATGAGATCGGGGATTGAAGTTTAATAAATGTTTAACAACCAATAATTGTCCACCTAGCAATTTGTCCCAAGTATTTGCAATTACTAAAATTCTCCCATAAAATCTTTATAGAAAATTGATATTGTGAAATAAAAATATAATTTTTCTACATACATACATTTTGATATTAATACAACTTTTCTGTTAAGTGGGTCAAGGAAACTTTTTCTACATAAACACGTCAATCATTTTGAATGCATTTTGTATATATTTTATATTTATTGCAAATTTTCTCTACTAATAATCTCCGAGAATAAATATTTCCGAGAACTAATTATGAAAAATAACTGTGTCAGATTGTGAACTATTGAATGTCTCTATGGAACGCCTGGAGGGGGAAAAAAGTATACAGCGGTGGCAGGAGAGACATTCAGAGGTGACAGAGTCAGCCTCATTAACTTCCCAAAGGACAACATGGTACTTTCCGAGATATTAATGGAAAAAGACATCTCTTAGGTTTTCATTTCTGATGACCTACTCTGAAGAAATTCACATATAAATGTATAGTATACATATAGACACCAGATTTCTTTGTATTTTCTTTTCCTTTCCATTTACTTACTAGACACTTCATATTTTAATTAACTGATTTTAATAGAAAATTTTAATCGCCATCCATATTGGACCTTTCAGTTACGTTTTAAAATTTGTCAAAGTCTTACCATTAAGGGTCCATAATTAGAATGCAGTTTTTTTGCCATTCTGATACTGTTAGTGAGCCAGAATAAGAATGCCAGACCTCACATGGGTATGCTAAAGGTTAACCCACGCAAATATTAAATTATCCATGACGATCTATGATAGCCCATGTGCTGGATGTACAAACTCATCCAAAAAAGTTTGTTTTTCCTAGCAAATTTTCAACTTTACTTCTGTTAGCATTTCTAACAATTCAAATTTGTCATGAATGTCCACCCCCTTGCAAAGTAAGGCTGTGTTCACTTTCCGCAACAGGCGCATATGTAGAGCTCATGAGGCCCAATGCCAAAACTCAGAAAAAAAAAACCCACTGCACAAGCCCCTCTGTGATGCTACAAAGTAGTGGTGCCCCCTCTGTCGCCCTACAAAGTAAAAGAGCCCCCTTTGTGGCTACACGTACTAATAATACTCCCTCTGTGCTGCTCAAAATAATAATGCAATCTGCAATAATGCAAAGTAATAGTGCCCTTTCTGTTCACAACAACCAGGATGCGCAACAGCAGCAGAAGGTTCTTACTTATACTACTGCCTGATAGCATGCCTCTTGTGCAAACTCTTTCCCACTACTCTTTTTCTCTGGTTCTCATACTGTACTGAGATTTGGAAATGGGTGAAGAGTCGGGATGTACCATGGTTACAGCTACGCTGTCAAGCAATACTCTGCACTTTGGGGGGCCCAGGGTGTTGGTGGTGGGTCATCAGATGAGACAAGAGGGGGGGTGCCATTCAGCGCTAGACACTTTTGAAAAGTGCAAATCTAGTGAGTGTGCAAATCAATAGTAAATCTGTCTAAATTGATTTGCACCAAAAACAAGGTGTGACCGTAAGGGGTGCCCTCTGAGCTGCTCTTACATTAGGATAGTTTTTCCTATTTTTCTTTGTATACCTGGTTGTTTACTATTTGCATTGTGTGATGTGCCTTTAAAAGGGATAGGGCACGTGAGACAGCGCAAGGTGGAAAAGGGAGCCGGCACCATTTTAGAAGTGAGAAATGCAACAAAAGGGAGCTCGGTGTAGCTGGTACATAGTGCCGACTCTCCCCAGCTCTTACAGGGCAGCATTCTACCTGGTAATGTCACTGTTTAGCGATGCACCGGTAATAAAGCATTGGAACCAAGGATCACATTGGTCGCTTCCATCCCGTTGGTTGACACATGGTGAACTTCTTTCTCCTACCGAAGCCCTGTGCCCAAAAGACTGTCTATATTGTCCAAGAAATACTGTGTTTTAGAGAAGGCGAAAGAGACTGTTTGCATTGTTTTTGCAACTTTCAAACGTATAACCCCGATATTTCTGTTGGAGCTAGGAGCCTACTTATTGTTATAATAAAGGTTTTATTTGCAAGGACATGCAAAGACCTGGGCTTATTCTTGAACAAGACCTGACAGTCAGAGCTAGAGCATGTGTGGTCCCGCTTCCATAGGGAGGTCATGGCGGGACACTCTCTGATGTTAGACTGCCGTCAGAGGCGTAACTTGAAGCTCCTGGGCCCCAATGCAAAGCCTGTAACAAGGCCCCCAATTATAATGCTTTATTCATACTACTATGCTTACTATATGGAGAAGATAGGCCTTATGGGCCCCCTAAGGCTCCTGGGCCCGGGTGCAACCCCATCCCCTGCATCCCCTATAGTTACGCCCCTGACCGCCGTTGATGCCACAAACATCCCAGGTAGGCCCATCTCCATTAGCTAGCTTTGCCCACCTCTATCACCTACTGTTGTATTCAGCAGCCTTGTTACAAAATTTCCTATAATTCTGGCGCAGCACCAGTAATAAATGTGCCTCAGTATTAGTAAATATGCCAAAATGTCCAAATATTCAATCTTTCTAATTCTTGCAAATTTTTTGTAGCAATCTAATTCCACATGCATAACAAAATGATTACATATTCAACAATTATACCAAATTCAACAAGGTATATTTTAAAGGACAGTACAAGGAGGACATAACAGCCAATCAGGCATTTTGATTTCTATTAGCATACAGCTCTATGTCCTGATCCTCAGAGCTGATAACATAATGCAGTCTCTACATATCTGCAGTTAATCACAGGAGTGCCTGTTGAAATTACTTACCATCTGAATGACACACTTGTGGTTAATCAAGCATGTTAAAAATATCTGGCTTTTCTGTTACTCCTGAGACGAGGAAGATTATACATAATGAGTGAGTAATTTACTAATATAGTCTGAACACTATATATGCAGTAACTAGTTAGTTTCATTCCTTATGAAATATTGTCACAGCGATCCGGATCTATGCTCTCCATACAGATAAAATATACTACATGACCAAAGCTGTATGGACATCCGATCTAATTAGTGGATTTGGCCATTTCCACCTTTCCCATTGCAAGGTGCCCATAATAAAGCACACCACCATGCAGTCTTGCAATCTCCATAGGGAAACATTAGCAGTAGCATGGAACTGCTGCATTTTGGGATTAGTTTGCCTTTGCATTGTAATCTCAGCAGATTAGCATCTGCCCAATTATCTCACTTTGTTTGGAGGTGCTGATCTATGGTCCTTTTACAGACCTGAGTTTTCCTATAAAAGCTCATCATCGGGCTGTGTAAAAAGGACCAACGATCATTCGACAAATGTTGGCTGATCGGTGCGTGCTGCTTGGCGTGTAAACAGGAAAACGTGCAGCCGATCAGTGACAGCTCTATGAGGACGAACAATCTTAACAATTGTCCGTCTCCACGGACTGCAAAATGTGCCTGTGTACATGGAGGTAACAAGAGCTGACTGGCATGCTCATTATCCGTCAGTAAGTGTTAGCACTGACAGATCTTCTTGTATAATAGGACTTTTAGGCTCTGCTAATACATTGGTAGGTTCCGTCAAGCAGTAACATCATAAATACCATAGAAGATAGAATGACATGCTGCGCTATTTTTCCCCATACATTTACAGACACCAAGACAGAAATCCACAGTACAAATAATAGTTATAATGTCCTTCATATGATAGATTTAACTACCACTATACTACCATGAGCAGCTTCTACCCTCACCTATTCTTTCCTTTTTTCCTGCCCTTGTAGATTATAAGTGCTTGAAGGCAAGGTTCTCTCTCCCTCTCTAGTATTCCCTCACTCAGTTAATGTTTAATACTGTTGAGCGGACTTTTGAAAACTTCAGTTCAGTCAGTTCGCTGAACTTTCGCAAAAAGTTTAGTTTGGTCTAAATTAGTTCAATAGAATCAGAAGTTCATCAAAACCCCTAAAACTGGCGTATAACACTGTAAAAGAGCTATAAAAGTCTGGTACAACTCTCTGAGAGTGTTATACTGGGCTTTTATGGCTCTTAGGGCTCCTTCACATGGGCGATGAGATTTTCGACCGCACGCGTTGCAGCCTTATTGCGGCCGAAAATCACATGAACGAGAGGCAGCCGCGACTATGTAGCTGCTGCATCTCTTGTTTGTTGCCCATATAGATGGCCAGGGCTGCAGCACATATACGCCGCAGCCCAGAATGCCACCAGGTGGGAGAGAGAGTTTGTCTCTGCTAAACTCCATCCCCCTCTCCGCCCCTTGTTGGCTGCTGGCAAAGGGAGGGGTCAGGATGGGGCTGGATAGAGCGAGAGTTAGCGTGTTAAGCTCCCACCCCTCTCCGCCCCTTGCCGGCTGCCATCAAGGGGATGGGGCAGGAGCTAGTATGCTAATCTCCTGCCCAGTCCGGCCCTTTGCCAGCAGCCGGCAAGGTGCAGTGAGGGGGAGGGAATTTAGCAGAGCCGCTGCTCAACTCTCTCCCAACTCCCTTTTTCAGCAGCTACCATAGGTGTCTATAGGACCAGCCAGCATATTCCGGCAAAAGATAGGTCAAGACCATATGCGCTATTTTTTCCTAGCCGGCCAATTTTACGCCCCCCAAAAATTGCCCATCTGAACAAATGTATTGGAATCCAATGCTTCAAATGGTCATGATTTTCAGCTGGTGTTTTATTGTGGCAAATTCGCCATTATAAAATGCTTGGGTGAATAAAGCCTTAGACACTGTTAAAAACACCAGTGTTCAGGGCTAGTGTTGAGTGAACCCTGTTTTTGGTAGAACTTTGCTAAAAGCTTGGTTAGGTCCCATGGAGCCCTGTAATCTAAGTTGTCCCCCTGTGAGCTGTTCCTCCTGCCCCCATGCCCAAACTGGCTTTGTGCAAACAGTGACAAACAAGATGACAAGCACTGATATTGTTGCACTCCCTGGGGAGAGCCAACAGTTCAGGGGTGGTCATCACTGACCTCCAGAAGAGTGCTTCCTAGAGTGAGAGAGAAAACGCTAAGCCAGATACTGCCCAGTCAAGCCAGAGTATGTTTAGTTGTGAGTAGAGATGAGCGAACGTACTCGTAATGAGTACTTACGCACCCGAGTACCGCCATTTTCGAGTACTTCAGTACTCGCGCGTAAAGATTCGGGGGGCGCCGTGGGGCGGGGAGAGGCGCGGCGGTGCGGGGGGTAGCAGCGGGGAACAGGGGGGAGCCCTCTCTCTCTCCCTCTCCCCCCCACTCCCCACTGCTACCCCCCGTGCCGCCACGGCGCCCCCCGAATCTTTACGCGCGAGTACTGCTGTACTCGAAAATGGCGGTGCTCGGGTGCGTATGTACTCGTAACGAGTACGTTCGCTCATCTCTAGTTGTGAGCCCTGTTGCTACTGCTGCCAGTTAAGAGTCTGTGCCATTGCCATTTTTTACCCGTTTCCACTAAGGATCATTTTGTGCAAGAATGCTGCCTTAATCTTCCTATCATCTGACATCAAGAGATATACAATGTGATAAATATGATTTTGTTAAATATATGACTCGTGACATTAACCGCCCAGTGGAACTTGCAGAGGTCTTGACATGCTCCAGTGGTCTTTGAAGTGCCTCAGCCATGGCAAGGAAGGGATGTGGCTTAATTATTGAAATTAGCTAGTCAGCAAGCTACCGCAATGATGACACTACCAACAAGCGGAGGAGGAAGAATCCATAGCTCATCAGCTGGTGAAGGAACTGGCTCAAAAGTGGAGGTTTCAGCACTGCTGGACACGCAATGGATCGTGCCAGGTTTTCTCTCCCCGGACAACCTCTTTAAGCCCAGATAATTATGTAAAGCATTACAGAGCAAATAGTAATTATCATAGCGTTTGTATCCTTATTACACAATTTTCGTAAATGAAAATGATGTAATTTGTCATTCTACATGAGACTAAATTGCTGATAATATTGGAAAACACAGGGTGGAAATAAAGTCAAGCGCTGATGACAAGTCATATAAATGAAGTCAAATGCACATAATGAATGCACAGACTTTCAGATGGATGATTTCACTAGTGACACTCGCTGGTACAGATTATTCTTTTAATAAATACAGACAATTTCCCTAATATCTGTTGTGCCAAATTGGAATTGTGCTTGGCAACGATACAGGAAAAAAATTACAGTTACATAAAATCTAATAATTAGATCTAGTTTTGTCATTGTTTGATTTAGAGTTTGCGGGTTAAATGAGACTGTTAGCTATTAACCTTTAACCCAAATCATTCAAAAGCTAACAAGAAACTGTATTAAAAAAATGTCTGAAATAATAAAACAGAACACTCTTGGCACACATTACACCAAAATTACTTTATAGATTTTAAACATAGAAATAAATATTTTTTAGCTTTACCCAGTAATAAAAACATGTAAATTGAGTTCCTAAAAGCCATCTGTAGAATAAGATTGTTATTCCAAGTCCAAGTAAGGGTGACTTTTAGAGTTGAGCGAACATACTCTGTCGAGCTTGATTCTCGTTCGAGTATTAGCGTACTCAATGGTGCTCGTTACTCGAACGAGCATCAAATCGTGTTCGACCCCGCCCCAGACGAACCTAGCAAAAAAAAAAAAGCTCGGGACCCAAGGTCCCACATACAAAAATGCTTGAGTCTCTCATTGTAGTCAATGGGGTTCGTTACTCGAGTAGAGCTCATGAATTTTCCGAATTTGGGTGCTCGCTCATCTCTAGAGACTCTTTACAAAGGACAACTATTGTCCAACAACCTCCCGAAGTAGATGGTACAGCAAATTGCTAGCATATAAATGACTATTGTTTGTGTGTCCCTACACTGAAAGATTATTGTTCAGTTCTGGTCGCTGAAGAAGAGAGCAGCAAAGTTGTTCATTAGTCGTCGAAAGACAGATGATTGTCATTGACCAGCGACTATTTTTTTTTTAGGTTTGCTGCAACAAAACAAGTAAATGATTTTTCACTGTTCACACTCTTGGCCGTCATATTGACTCAGAGCAACTATCGCTTATATTCACTCTATCGAGCAAATGTTCAGATGTGTAAAGGCTGCTCATATACATTAGATAGCTGTCATTTGACCGACAGCTATCTCTCTCAAAACATGCCTCATACACAAACCCACTCCCAAGAACAAAAGGATTGGGCAGTTGAAATCCAACTGCCCAATCCTTATTCCTCTGACATCTGTCATTGGGGAAGAGTTGGGAGGCCCATACACATTAGATAATCGGCAGGGTCAGCAGATCTGTACATGTAATGTGTATGGCTACCAGTCCCCTCATGAATTGAGCAGTGGTTGAGTATGCACACTGTTGCAGCATTCCTTTCAATGGGGCTGCTGGAGTTTGTTGAGTACCGGAACTCAGCAATCTCTAGCAACCCCATTCAAATGAATAGATTGGCAGTTTGCATGCTTGACCATTGCTTCATGCATGATGGAACCTTCAGGACCTTTGTTCTTGGGATGGGTAGGGGTCTTAGCTTTTGGAACCCTAATAATCTGAACGTTATCCTCTATCCTATTGATAGGGGATAACTGTAAAAGCATTTTTATACTTGCATAAAAGACATGATTAGTTGATGGATGAGCGTTTGCATGCAAATCAGCTAATTGCTTGCAGCGGTTCAGGCACTAGGGTGGAGCCTCACCCTATCGGCAAACATTACAAACTATCGGCAAAGAGAAGCAATGTCAACAATTGAACCTGGGACCTCCTGTACTCCAGCCAGCAGCTCTCCCTGTTGAGCTATGCAGCCTTTGGACAATTTTCCTGCATAACTTAGCCTTGTTCCCAGATCCCGCTATCCAGTCTTTGTTTTGGCTCCGCTCTGTCCCTAATTAGGCTTGCTATATAAAGCTACCCCCGATTCCTCCTTGCTTACAAGATTATTGTGCTCTATTGACTTGGTAAGGAGCAGGGGATGGGAAGGTTGTGCTGTGGTGCACAAATCCCTGGGAGGATGTCCAGCACTCTGATATGGGCAGTAGTGGTCATTGCCAATGATGACCAGTCATCTTATGGTGGCACAGCAGTCATTTGACCAATGGGGAATGGAACAGAACAGCACATCTAAATCCTGGAGAGGCCAGTTCTAGGTAAGCAGCGCAAACATTACATTATTTGGAAAATCTTTTAACTACAGGGTACTACCAAGCTGTAAATCAAGTTGCGAATAAGGGAGATGGAAAAATACCTCCATAGTGCCACCTAATGGAAGGCAGCATTCCTTGAAGTCAATGTCAACTCTTTATACAAGCCTTGTATCAATGACTGGGAATTGTCACAAGGCTTGTATAAAGAGTCTGACATTGACTTCAAGGAATGCTGCATTCCAATAGGTGGCACTGGGGAGATATTGTTCCATCTCCCTTATCTGCATATTATCCAGAGGAGCATGAATGGCCTTTTAAGTCTCCTCACTCACTCACCTTCTAGGTGCTCTCCCAAAGGAGAAAAGATAGAGTTCCTGACATAAGCATCACAATGCTACAATGATGTTAATGATTACGGCTTCTGTAAATTTCTATAGAACTTGGTTTAGTGCATTTTCATTTTGTACATTTGCATTGGCTAATATGTTGACAGTAATCTAATGGCTCTGCTGCAGTTTTCCATTGGTGCTCCTCTTCTCGAGTATTTGTGACTTAAAAGTTGTTGATTAAACTGCAGTTTTACCACACTGCTAATGAGCAACTCAGCTTAAATTATTAAAAATATTCTCTAAATATAGTCATATTTATTCAACCAGCAGACCGAATAACATAAATTAATTTTAGCTACCAGTTGGAAAGCTACTTATCTTTTCCATGTATTGTTCTGTTTGTTTTGATATAGAGTCTAGTAAATGGTCTCCTCAGTTTGAATTCTTTGTGACATGATCTGATCATTATCAGCTCATTAGTAATCAGCCCCAGAAAAGAGCAATGGATTGAGCCAACTTTTCTGTGACTCAGGAACTGGTTTCCTGTCTGAACAAATATCGAATTTTTCCACTATGCCTAAAATGATATGATTTAAAGATGGGTAATATGTTAGTATCTAGGAAATGCAAACAAGCTGTGTGCGGCTACTCATTGTTTCTGGTCCATGGTTTGGATTACTTGTTTGTTGCGTAAATTTGCTGCTTCAGCAGGATGTAAAAATGAATCACTAATGTGCTTTTATAATTAAGTTCTACATATTATGTCAAGATGGCCATAGAGGGAATGGAGAGCCACATCTGACTTGCTGACCTTTCCTATCGCTTCTGACTCTGCCAGGCATGCTATTCTCGATTCACTGAAATGTCCAATCATTTGTCTTGAAAGAAGCAGTCAATCATGGGGTGATTCAAAAGTCAGGGCCACCCGAATTAACTTCTGAATGGAAAGAGATACAAGTGGTAAACTTTGTAGAACACTTATGGTCCGCTTACATCTAACGACTGCCGCTTAAAACTTGCTCAAAAAATTTAAAATGAGCAATAATTGGTACGTCTAAACGCAAGCTAATGACTGAATGACTAACGAGAATTGTACACTTCTCGGCAGTCATTCAGTTTCAGCCAGCATAAAAATCATTGTTGGCTTATTCAATTCTCATTATGTTTAAACACTCCCTGCTTATTGCTTCACATAGAATGTGAAGCACTGGATGAGAAGTGGTCGATCCTCATCTCATCAGTCCTCCCTATCGCCCATCTCTCGCCTCCCCTGCCCTAACCTGGCAGCCGAATACTACCACACCACCCTCAGCCGTGCCCTGGATGAAGTGGCACCGCCCGTGACGCGAGCTGTCAAACGCAGACCACGGCAACCCTGGCTCACGTCCCAAACGCGCTTCATCCGGCGGTGCTCTAGGTGCGCCGAGCGGCTGTGGAGAAAGTCAAAGCTGCCAGCAGACTTCCTCCACTTCAAATTCATGCTTAAAATGTATAACCTAGCCCTTCACCATGCCAAACAAGTTTATTTCACCTCCCTTGTCTCCTCACTATCCCACAACCCCAAACAACTCTTTGAGACCTTTCACTCCCTCCTCAGCCCCAAGGAACAGGCCCCTGCGACAGACCTGACTGCTGGAGAACTAGCTGCCTATTTCAAAGAAAAAATCGACCACATTCGAAAAGAAATCTCTGAAAGCTGCATGGTTAGCCCTGATCCCAGCTTCATCAGCACTGCACCCAGCACCTACTCACTATCTACGCTAGAACCAACGACAGAGGAAGAAGTCTCCAGGCTCCTTTCCGCTGCCCGCCCTACCACCTGCGCCAGCGACCCTCTCCCCTCTCACCTCCTCCGCTCCCTTTCCCCAGCTCTCATTACTCACCTTACCACAATCTGCAACCTCTCCCTAACCTCTGGCACTTTTCCCTCCTCATTCAAACACTCCATTATATCCCCTCTGCTTAAAAAACCAACCCTGGACCCGACTAATGCTGCTAACTACCGACCCGTCTCAAACCTCCCCTTTATCTCCAAATTACTGGAACGCCTGGTCTACTCCTGGCTTACTCGCTTTCTTTCTGACAACTCACTCCTCGACCCCCTCCAGTCTGGCTTCCGCTCTCTACACTCGACCGAAACTGCCCTTACAAAAGTAACAAATGACCTGATGACTGCAAAGTCGAGAGGTGATTACTCTCTACTAATCCTCCTTGACCTGTCTGCTGCATTTGACACTGTCGACCATAATCTCCTTCTCACTATGCTCCACTCTATTGGTCTAAAGGATACTGCTCTCTCCTGGTTCTCCTCCTACCTCTCTGACCGCTCTTTCAGTGTTTCCTTTGCTGGTTCTATCTCTGCTCCACTTCCTCTCGCTGTCGGGGTACCCCAGGGCTCGGTCCTTGGTCCCCTTCTTTTCTCTATCTATACTGCCCCAATTGGACAAACCATCCACAGATTTGGCCTCCAATACCATCTCTATGCTGATGACACCCAACTATACACCTCCTCTCGTGAGATCTCTGGACCATTCCTCCAAAATATTACCGACTGTCTGTCCGCTGTCTCTAACACTATGTCCTCCCTTTTTCTCAAACTAAACCTCTCTAAAACTGACCACCTTGTCTTTCCACCTTCTAACCGACCTCCCCTCAACATCTCCATTCCAGTGTCTGGCACCATCATAACCGCCCGACGGCATGCCCGATGCCTTGGGGTCACACTGGACTCTGACCTCTCCTTTGCCCCCCATATCCAATCTCTGGCCCAAACATGCCACATGCACCTCAGAAATATTGCTAAAATACGTCCGTTCCTAACCACGGACACGCTAAAGACGCTCGTGGTTGCGCTCATCCACTCCCGGCTTGACTACTGCAACTCGCTACTCATTGGCCTCCCCCGCACTAGACTCGCTCCGCTCCAATCCATACTAAATGCAGCAGCTAGACTCATTTTTCTATCCAGTCGTTATTCAGACGCCTCTGCATTATGCCAGTCGCTGCATTGGCTGCCCATCCACTGCAGAACTAAATTTAAACTCCTCTACCTCACTCACAAAGCTCTGCATGGCGCTGCATCACCATACATCGCCTCCCTACTGTCAGTACACCACCCAGCCCGCTCACTCCGATCGGCTAACACACTCAGACTAAACACCCCTGTAATACGAACCTCTCATGCTCGCCTACAGGACTTCACTAGAGCAGCACCCATCCTCTGGAATGCTCTACCCCAAGGCATCCGGACAATTCCCGATGCACGAAATTTCAGACCTGCCTTAAAAACGCACCTCTTCAGGGAAGCATACCAAATCTCCTGACCTAGTCCCTCGCCCCTCCCTATGGTGCTCCACCCTGTTTGCCTTCTGATAAATGATCTGTACATAAAATTTCCTATTGCCTGTGTTCCCCACCCCCTGCACCTCCTGTACCACCCTCAACCCATTTGTGTCTAACCCAATGTACCTTATATTGTAATTGTTGTATTGTTTTGCATTTATCCATGCCTGAAAGCGCTGCGGAATAAGTTGGCGCTATACAAATAAAGATTATTATTATTATCATAGATGATCTGTTTGCCTAAACAGGCTGTAACAAGCACAAATGATTGCGTGTGTGTTAGTGTTGACATCACGCACTTGTTCAAAGAGAATCGGCTCATGTAAAAGGGGCATAAGATGGATGGGAGAATACTTTATGGAACAATGGTGGTGCCTCTCGACCATCTTGGTGGCAACCATCTTGGATTCAGCTTAAGATACTTTAATGGAAAGGTGGTCACGGGATATATAATTTAAAGGCTGAATTTCATGAGAAATTGATAAGTGCATTCATTTTTCAATACCTGCAACCATTTTTGAGTTATGGATGATGGTCATGTTGAGTATTAATAAAGTTATGCTGAATTATGTGGTATGGAAAACACTAATTGCCTGTTTTTAAGGTACCAGAAAATGCCGTTAACAATCTAGGACATAACTGAGATCATCCTGATGGTTGGTAACGGAAGTTCATGTTAGGTGGCCAAGGTTTTCAATCAAGAACACCCAGTTCCTGATTGTACTTATCAATTATTTCTGTCCGTGTAAATGCTCTCAATAGTTTGTTCAGCCATTCAATAAGTGAATAACTTGTATAAAAGCACACAAACAACAGTTGTTCATACTCTTTAGAAACTATTTCAAGCGTATAATTAGATGATAGTTGTCCCGTGTGAATCCACTGCAGAGGGCTAGCTGTTGGCCAAACAAGCATTCAGCTGACAGTTATCTGAGGTGTCTATACTCAGTGCATGAATCAATGCCAATGAATCTATATGCTCCTGCAGCTGACAGAAGCAGGGAGGAAGTAAAGGGCTGCAGTAATTCAAGTCTCCTCCTACTTAATCTTATATTTGAATAAATGCAGTGTGCAACCTGCAAGTAAATGAACCTCATAAGCAGCACAAAGCATACATGTTTTATTTCTAGATTGGAAAACTGAATTTACACATTCAGGTGCATATCCTAAGAGCTTTTTAAGTGGATTGCCGGAGGTACACTTTCATTGATTCTAATGTTCCAAAATATATGAGAATGCTGCAATACAGTATTTATGCAATCTTCATGAATGTCTCATCTAAATAGTACAGGGAAGAGTGAAGGAGTAATGTCTGCTTATTTAACATGATTTCTACAGCCTGAATGCTTTCAGAAAAAAACAGTCAAGTTGTATTTCAAGAAATTGACAATTTTCTGATTGATGCTTTATTTGATGATATTTTGTCATTACCCATTCTGATAGACGATACGGCATTATCTTGTGTGTTGAGTCATTCTGCAATTTGTGAACAAAATTAGTCTGTGATATAGAGAATTTAATGAAATCTATTGTCCAGCTTTTTTGTGTCACTTTTTTAAGGGCATGGCATGCAAAATTGTCCAACCCACACTAGCACTTACAGCTCTATTGTGAAACAGTTGGATAGGAGCAGTGCTCAAGTGCGGTATAACATATAACAGAAAGTGATGCTATGGAGCTTTACGAATACATTTACAGATGGTGGGCGGGCACTGACGGGCCTCACACTGCTGGAACACATGAAAACTATACAAACGTTCTGCACTCTATGTCCTCTTCTCTACCTTGACTTTTTGAACAATGGCTAAGAACAAAGTAGCATTGAAAATTCCATTCCCTATGGTTGTTTCATTTATGGCATTCTTAAAGTCTTCATTATAGCTGGCGCTATGAGAAGAATTTTACTTTATAGAAGACATCTCTTACTCGTAGCATTGTAATATGTGCCCCAGTGGAGAGTATAATGTGCATAGAATGTATAGTATGTCTATATATACTTCTGAATCTGCCATTTGTCCAACTTTGTCTGGCAAAAGGATTAAGATATCAATGAATTAAAACCTGGTGGGTTTCTTGGCATGACAAGCAAAACATTGAAAGCCGTGTTAGTGTTCCCCGCTTCCTGAAGCAATCTTCTCAGAAAGTTCTTTTGTCCATTGACTGGTGACATTGAACATGTATGACCAGTTTGAATGAATATAATGGCAAATATGGACTATATTGTGTATGACCGTATCTATAAAACGATAGATCACCAAAAAATCATTGGTTTAACATTTGTTCAACCATCAGCCTACCTGTACTTCTATCTATTGTGTATGGCTACCTTTATTCGCCGACCTATTGATTGCCTAGTTTGGGGACATGTGGTTCTTTGGTGCACATGTATTTAAAATGTTATAATTTTTATTGGAAAACACAGAACATCATGATATCCATAGACAATCATTGGGTAGTACAATTTGTGTATCCACATTTTTCTTCTTTTTTTCAAAGAAAATATAATAAGCTTAACCAAGAAATAACAGGAGGGGTTTGGGAAAGGTGCTGGAAAGGGGGTAGGGTGGAGGAGGGGGAAGGTTAATAGCAGTGATTTCAAGGTATTGTCTAAGATAATATACCAACGTTTCAACTTGGACTAATGAAAAAAGTTTGGTATGGTGTTAGGCAGTAGAGCAAAATGTGATTGTTCCCAGTAAGAGAAACCAAGTAATCTTGTAGATATGATACCTTTTAATGGCTAACAAAAATACATGATGTCAGACTTTTACTCTCAGTCCTTCATCAAGGCATAATGAAATAGATCCGAAGAGGCATGCATATTTATACACACATACTTATGACAAGGCACATACATGGATGTGAATAATTTAGACTTAAAAAAAATAGTCACTGGTAAGGGAGTGAAGGTTTTATGGTCCCTAAGTTAGTGAATCCTAGCACAGAAATACAAACATCTGTAAGAAGTCACTGATATGGGAGTGGAAGTTTTATGGACCCTGAATTAGTGTTGGGGGGAGGTTTCACCAAGCCAGCAGTGTTATCTGTGCTATAGATTTCTCATACTTCCGACTCACGCATGAATCCTCGTGAATAAAGTAACCCTCTATTAAAAGTGTTAGAAGTTGTTAGGAATTTATATTCAAAAAATTCTTCTATGGCTTTGTGACTTGAAACCACCCTTCAATATTATAGCTTTCGTATCTTCTATGTCGTGTCCATGACTAGAGAAATGTTCAGTCACAGGTAATTCAGTATTTCTCTCTTTAATTGTGTGGCGATGAGATCTCATCCTGGCTTTCAGTTTTTGTCCTGTTTCCCCAACATAAAGACCCCAAACAGGACATTAACTGCATTGGATCAGGTATACAACATCAAACATGGAACATGTGAATGTCCCTGGGATCTTATAGTCCTGCTGTGTGTTGGGGATTTGTATCCTGTCCACGGTCAGTACATGTGAGCAGGTCTTGTTCCTTTTTGTGTGTCAGAGGGCAATGTACTCCTGACTATAAAGTTCCTCAAATTTGGAGGTTGCCTGTAACACAGAAGTGGAGGATCTATTTTATTATGCCTTAATGAAGGACTGAAAGTAAAAGTCTAAAAGCGTGCAGTAACATCATGTATTTTTGCCATTAAAAGGTATCATATCTACAAGATTACTTGGTTTCTCTTGCACTATTTTGTTCAAAATTTATCAGCAGTGTCTCTATTATGTTATGCAGGTATTACATGTGCTTATATAACTATGCCATAGGTGCCAAGTTGAATTATACATTTAAAGCCTATCATTTTTGAGGGCAAAATCTTTTCATGTTGAGAGTGTTCTGAGATTAGTTTTATAATCGTCTGGATTTTTGGTGCTTCCAGGGCTTTCCATCATCTAGCTATGAAAAGTTTTACTGAAAGGAGAACATGAGCTACTACCTTCCTGAAATGCACAGGGATGTTTTCTACTCCCAACAGAAACAAGGCTACTTATGGATTCGGTATAGTGCTTATTCAAGTAAAGCCAGTTATTAATTCAAATACTCATTTCTAGAAGTTCAAAACTAGCGAATATCCCCCCAAAAATGTGTAAAGGGGATCCTCTCCCTTCGCATCTCTACAGCATGAACTGGAGATCCCCGGAAAGTATTCAGCTAATCTGATGGGGTGTATTTAAAATTTTGCTCCCCCCCACAATTAGTTGCCAAGTCCACTGAGCGCACGTAAATACTGAGTGAATTTTGAGGGCATCGAATGAACACTTGCTGCTGGGAAAGGTCGCAGCACTAAGTGTTTCATCAAAGGCCAAACCATTGAGAGACCGTAGCAGCAAATGTTGTTTTGAAGACCAGCAGGAACAGTGCTGTTGAGCATCACATGCAGGTATTTAAGCTCTTTCGGAAACTCAAAAGTTTTAAGTGAGAGGGTAAAATGTTCAAATAAAAGGCCAATCAGTGTTTGGTGGGAGGTACATGCAGACCAAGTACACACTTCCCTGCAGTTATTTGCTAGTTGTTAAAAGACAACGATACCACTTTACACCAGATGATAATCAACCAGCAACTATTTTTAGGTGAGCTGGAACGAAGCAATTAAAGACTAATAAATTAATTTTTGCCCATCACCTGCCTGCTGACCAGGGTTTACATGAAGCCATTGTCGCTTACAGACACTCACTATTCGAATAGCTGTGCTGTGTAAAGCCACCCTTATGTTACGGTATTAGTGGGGTGCCTAGGCACGCACGGCGCAGGGCTCCCTGATCTTTACCCACGCCACTGTCCCTTCCTGGAGATAGCCCAGATGGTGGACACGTCCAGGCCGCCAACTCTGACCCTACGCTTCCTAGGGGAGGACAGGCAGGGACCGCCATCCCTATGCAAGAGACTACTACCCACTAGCACCGACAGGAAAGGCAGATGACAAAACCAACATGAACAGTACAAACAGGACAGAGGCAGATGGTAAAGCCCTGGCTGATAACAGTGAGGTCTAGCGGACAAGCTGACAGAAGCAGGATACAAACAGAGGCAGACGAGCTAGCAGACAAAGGCAATGGCACCAAGTACCAGGGACAGATTTCCAGCAGGTCAGAGTAGCTGGACTAACCAGCAGACACTCAACACTGAACACTGAACAATAACACAAAGTACAGCACCAGACTCAATAATAATCGGCAACTCCCAGGCAGCATGAGCTGGATGTTATAGGAAGGCGGGAGGAGCCGATAGGTAGATAGACCTGTCAATCACTAGCACAGTTCTCAGACACATAGCAGAGTAATTAACCTGACTAGAAGGCACAGGAGATGTTAACCGTGGCTCGTCTGGACAGAACAAGGTGTGCTGGCAAAACTAACTATGAGCTGACAGAAGTAACACCTATGTAGACTTGGCTTGGCACCTCAATTGATGACCAAATCACCAGAGCTACCAGGATACCTAGAAGTCAACTGCTCCAATACAGAGACAAAGAAAAAAAACAATCATGTACCCCTAGTAGTGACATAAAATCTACAGCTGTAGGTTCTAAGAAGAATGGCAAGGAAGCTCCATCATACGCTATAGAAGGATGACGAACTAAAAACCATATTTCCAGACCCTCCGCTTCTGTGTTACAGGCCACCTCCATATTTGAGGAACCTTATAATTAGGAGTACATTACCCTCTGACACACAAAAAGGAACTTATCCCTGTAATGTAAGGAGCTGTAAGACCTGCTCACATGTACTGACTGCGGACAGAATACAGATCCCCAACACACAGCAGAACTATGAGATCCCAGGGACATTCACATGTTCCTCGTCCAATGTTGTATACCTGATCTTGTGCAGTAAATGTCCTGTTTGGGGTCTTTATGTTGGAAAAACAGGACAAAAACTGAAAGTGTGTATGAGATTTCATCACCACACGATTAAAGAAAGGAAAACAAGTTACCTGTGGCTGAACATTTTTGTAGCGAAAGACACAGAATAGAACACATAAGGATAGTAATATTAAAAGGCAACTTCAAATCCCAGAAACTTACATAAATTCAAGTAAGACATGCACATCCTTATTTTTGGACTAATTAAGGACTTCTCTTCCCCTTATCCTGTTCTGTTTTAATGCAATTACATACACTATGTCTCTGGCCTTTTATGCGCATGTATATACACTCATTGTCAAAAAAAATAAAGCCCCTAGAAGAAGTTGTTGATTTGCTGCAAACAGCAATGGATGAAACTTGCCATATGGAGGAGCTGAGGGCTAGGCACGATGAGAAATATTTATATTATCATGCCACTTTGGAGGCCTGGTTGATGTTGTGCACGTCCGTCGGGTTTGAACAGTGGCTAGTGAATGGGGTTTTACCAAGGCATTAGCGGGTAGAGGGTTTATCGACTGGTGCTGGTTTGAGGCATGATTCTCCTTTCTCTTCTACTATCTGCTCCTTTTCTGCTTCTTCTCTCCTTTCTGTCCTTCTTCTGTTATATAGTTCTTCTGTCTATGTCCCTCCTATTCTGTCCCTTCCAGTCCTACCTACCCCAACTTCTTCAGGGAGATTTTCCCCCTGGGTTACGCCTTACAGGTTGTTTATTTTTATAAGATACTAGCGTACCGTCGCGCGTTGCTGCGAAGACAGACAGACATACATTCATTCGTTTTTATATATCTAGATAACAACCAATCACAGCGCAGCTTTCATGTTACCTCAGTGGTATAATATATAACAACCAATCACAGCGCAGCTTTCATGTTACCTTAGCAGTATAAAATATAACAACCAATCACAGTGCAGCTTTCATGTTACCTCAGCAGTAAGAGAAATAACAACCAATCACAGCGCAACTTTTATTCTGCCTCAGCAATATAAAAAATAGCAACCAATCACAGCGCAGCTTTCATGTTACCTCTGCGGTATTATATATAGCAACCAATCAAAGCGCAGCTTTCATGTTACCACAGTGGTATAATATATAACAACGAATCGCAGCACAGCTTTCATGTTACCTCAGCAGTATAAGAAATAGCAACCAATCACAGCACAGCTTTCATTTTACCTCAGCAGTATAAGAAATAGCAACCAATCACAGCACAGCTTTCATGTTACCTCAGTATAATATATAACAACCAATCACAGCGCAGCTTTCATTTTACCTCAGCATTCTCAATATCCAGCAATTGTCTTGCGAAACGTTCGGCGGATGCATCATTTTCTGGTTGAACACTCATCCCGTTGCTCATAATGCCTTTTGCTTTCGTGCTTGAGATGGAAATCAAACGATCTTTGTCTGGGGGGCATAACTGTCGATGACACTCGTATGCGCGCCACCTATCGTAGGATACTTGTACTATGCCAGTAACCTTTCCAGGAGTGTACTCAACAACTTACCAAAGTCTCATGGCAATTGGATGAATGGTGTAGTAGCGCAAAAAGGACAGACAGACAGACATAAATTCATTTATATATATCAGGAAGTGAGAGAATTAGATTCCGTACGTAAAATTTGGACGCCTATTGTTTTGCGCTTAGAATTGAATAATCGACTTGGGACCCATTAACTTTTCCTATTTATGACATAATCAATGCCCGTGCAAATTTCAAGTTTGTATGTGAGAAAATTACATTCCGTACGTTAAATTTGGATGCTAATTCTTTTGCGCATAGAATTGAATAATCAAGTTGGGACCAATTAGCTTTTCCTATTTATGACATATTCAATGCCCGTGCCAAATTTCAAGTTTCTGAGAAAATTACATTCCGTACGTAAAATTTGGACGCTAATTCTTTGGCGCATAGAATTGAATAATCGAGTTGGGACCCATTAGTGTTTCCTATTTATGACATCATCAATGCTTGTGCCAAATTTCAAGTTTCTATGACACTGGGAAGTGAGAAAATTAGATTCCGTACGTAAAATTTGGATGCTAATTCTTTGGCGCTTACAATTAAATAATCGAGTTGGGACCCATTAGCTTTTCCTATTTATGACATAATCAATGCTTGTGCCAAATTTCAAGTTTCCATGGCATTGGGAAGCGAGAAAATTAGATTCTGTACGTAAAATTTGGACGCTAATTCTTTGGCACTTAGAATTCAATAATCGAGTTGGGACCCATTAGCTTTTCCTATTTATGACATAATCAATGCTTGTGCCAAATTTCAAGTTTCCATGGCATTGGGAAGCGAGAAAATTAGATTCTGTACGTAAAATTTGGACGCTAATTCTTTGGCACTTAGAATTCAATAATCGAGTTGGGACCCATTAGCTTTTCCTATTTATGACATAATCAATGTTCGTGCCAAATTTCATGTTTCTACAACATCGGGAAGTGAGAGAATTAGTGGCAATGATGGAAATCGAACGATCTACGTGGGGGGGGCGGGGGGTCGTAACTGTCGACGACGCATGCACGCGCGCCATTTATCGTAGCATAAATGTACTATGCCTATAATCTTCCCAGGAGTGTACTCAACAACTTTCCAACTTCTCAACAAGTTTCATGGCGATCGGATGAATGGTGTAGTAGCGCATAAAGGACAAACAGACACGCAGACAGACACGCAGACATTCAATTTTATATATATAGATAAGACTGTTAAGGATTAGATATTTCCAATTATTTCATTTTATGTATATAATATGTACATTTCTTTATACATTTTATGTAATTTTACTTTAGTTTAAGCAAATAATTGGTTCTAGCAGTTTAGAGGGGTGGGATTATGCTAAAATAGAATGGTATTGTTAGTGGAATGAATGTGACTCCATTTTGTATGCAGTAGCGATCTTGTATGAACCTTCATACATTGTCATTTTCCCTTAATAAGAAACTACATGTATTAAATAGTTGTTCAAAAAAGCCTTGACAGAAAAGCCGAGGTCAGAGCTACCAGAAGATAATGAAAAGGTCTCTAGACTGGCCCCCATGTTGAGATGACATGTTCCTTGCTGTTCACATATGTTCCAAAATATTCTCTCTAAATAACTTATTGTTTACCATTACTGTACTTTTGTGTTCTGATAAGCTAATGATGTGGGATTCTACTGTGCCTGCCCTGCATTTGTTTGGCATTTTAGATGATTAATTCCTTATCTTGCATATTCATATTGTCTTTTTGTTTTATCGACCAATGGTAATAAACAAATTATAATAAATTTGAATTATTGTAATTGAGGCATGAGTCTCTATAAAAACTGATGCCTGTCAATCAATAAATAGATAGCTTTTGATCATGTCAAGTGGTGTTGTGGTGAAAGTTATTTCCCAGGCTTGGCTATCCTCCTACTAAATTTGGACCCCAGAAGCATATCGTATAGCAAATATATTTATTTGTACTAACAGTATATAACCCTTCCATGCTTGGGAAAGACTCTTCCCAAAGAAGCTGTGAACACGAAACTTGAGTCAGGCAGTGGATGACTCTCCATGTTGGATTGCTTTTATGCTGTTAGTGAGTATAATAAAAGGCACGTACCTATATTTCCCTTGTTTCTGCCTCTGTGTTAGAAATGGAAAATGGTTTTGGAAGTGGACATGTCTAATCTGAGGAAGCTATTTGCATAGAATATTAGTGCTTCTATATGGGATTCTTGGAGTAGTGATTACTTCTCAGCTGACATTCCATTCTTTGGTTTCTGGTGAAGTGCATTCCGTAAGGTATGAATACTGACTAAGGGCTCGGTCACACGGGCGTTTTTTGGTCCGATCTGCAGACGTGCTTGCGATCTGCAGATATATAGACCCAATGCATCCCAATGGGAGCAGGCACATGTCCGTTTCTTATGCGGATGTGCGATAAATTATAGGACACAACGATTCGCAGAATGCGCCTA
Source organism: Eleutherodactylus coqui (assembly GCF_035609145.1). NCBI lineage: Eukaryota > Metazoa > Chordata > Amphibia > Anura > Eleutherodactylidae > Eleutherodactylus > Eleutherodactylus coqui. The sequence goes on along the minus strand of NC_089837.1, from coordinate 438,747,183 downwards.
TCTGCGTTCTGCGAATTGTTGTGTTCTATATATGCACTCAATGGGGCCGGCGGCAGCAGCGCCGACCCCATTGAGAACATATACTAAAGATTGGTCTCCTCTGCCACAGCTGTGCCACAACTGTGCCACAACTGTGGCAGAGAAGAACAATGGTCTCCCATTGAAGTCAATGGAGCTGGCAATACAGCCGGCTCCATTGAAAGTAATGGGCTGCCGGCAAGCGCTGTATGAATTTTCGGGGAAGGGCTTAAAATATAAGCAAATGTGTAAAAATAAAAAAAAAAGTACACTCACCTTTTCCCTGCAGACGGAGTTCAGCCGCTTCCGGCCGGCAGTTCTCCTGAACTGCTCTCTGTAGTATTCAGCAGGCGGGGATTTAAAATCCCCGCCTGCTGAATGTGCTGCCTCTGATTGGTCACAGCCCTCACCAATCAGAGGCAGCTATCACTCACCCATTCATGAATTCATGAATGGGTTAGTGAGTGCTGCCTCTGATTGGCTGAGCGCAGGGACCAATCAGAGGCAGCTCTCAGCTATTGAATGACAGCGCTTGCCGGCTCCATTGAATTCAATGGGCGAACATCGTTCCCCTCTGCCACAGCTGTGCCACAGCTGTGGCAAAGAATAGCGGGCAGCGCTCCTTTGATCGGGCCCCTTTCGCTGAAAATGCTGCTAGGTGCAGATTTTTCAGCAAATCGTCGGCCCCGGTCACGCGATTTGCGGATGCGCATCCGTTATGCGATCCGCAAATCGCAGGAAAAAACGCCCGTGTGACTTAGGCCTCAAAGAGATTTGGGACACTCTTGGTTTGCTGCATCCAGTAAACATTAGCAGCTGTGGGGGAGCATTATTCTCTTCATATGTATTGTGACGTTTTTATATTTCACTGGATGTACACTTTATATGAAATAATAGTTCTAAGACTTAAAACTCATAATGCGTATCCTTCAGATACTTGGGATAGAAAGCTTTACTTTACACACATTTCATTTTGGGACCAAATAAATGTAGTGGTAAAGACACTATTTTTGTCACAACACCTTTCAGGACACAAATGGTTGTTTACTGAAAAAAACTGTTTTCCTTTCTTGACAATTTAGGGTTTCTTGACATTTTACACCTTTCTTTGACATTCAATAAAATAGAAACAAATAATTAATTTTAATGAATTGTAAAATAAAAAAAAATCATCCTTAATTCCTATACACATATATTAGCTCATATTTGACAACCAACACAAAACGCATAGTGCAACAGAAATCTGGATTCACCCGACCAGGCAATGTTTCTCCACTGCAAAAAAAGCTGATAGAAGGAGAATTGATGTGCCTGAGCTGTGGTGAAGGTGAAAGCTGCTGCGTATGCCCTGGATGGCAAGAGTAACAAACAGAGAAGTCCTGAATCGTATAAGACCCGATATATCACTGGAGGGGAAGATGACTGGGCTCAGGCTCACATATTTTGGCCATGTAATGCGAGCAGAGTCGCTAGAAAAAGTCATGCAATATTACATGTTATAGTCGTTAATTTGTTTCAGAGGGGTTGTTGATTCAAGATTTTCTCAGATTGCCAGATGTGGAGCCGAGGAGTTTTTTTCTCTAAAATAAGGAAAATTGACTTCTACATCATGGGGGGTTTTACCATCCTCTGGAACAACATTGCAGGTTAATAGGCTGAACTGGATGGACATATGTCTTTTTGCGGCCTTCCATATTATGTTATTATACCTTATAACAGAGAGGGTTTACATAGCTTTAAAATGTAGTGTACCCTTGCAGCCTATATATTTCTTGCAAGCAGACAACTTACTTGGTAGAGCACTTCAGCAATTATACAAAGTGATTTTAAAAGCATCAGACTGAAAAGAGTCCTACAGTTGTCTGATTTACTTCCTCAAAAATAAAGTATGAGACACATCTTTATTAAGGTAACACATCTATAAGGGATCTGCGGGTTATGGAATTCAAGGGATATCTTCCTTTTGATAGAATCATAGACTGGTAGAGTTGGGAGAGACCTCCAGGGTCATCGGGTCCAACCCCCTGCTCAGTGCAGGATCACTAAATCATCCCAGACAGATATTTGTCCAGCCTTCATTTGAACACTTCCATTGAAGAAAAACTCACCACCTCCCGTGGTAACCTGTTCCACTCATTGATCACCCTCACTGTCAGAAAGTTTTTTCTAATATCTAATTTGTGTCTCCTTCATTTTTTCTCTACATTCTGTATTTTAACGCTATGTGCTTAATAAAATACAAATAAGGGAGATGGAATAGTACCTCCACAGTGCCACCTATTGGAAGGCAGCATTCCTTCAAGCCAAAATTAGACTCTTTATGCAAGCCTTGTAACAATGACTGGGAATTAAAAGCAAAGCCAGACTCCATGCACAGACAGCTGTTTCAGGGTATTTGCCCTTCATCAGTGTCCAGTAGGAGTCTGGCTTTGCTAGTGAGAGGCCTGGGATGGGGGTCAGAAACGCTATCTTTTCTCCTTAGACATGAACGGTACAACTGTATGTCTATTATTAGTTTACTTGCATTGTGCTTTCTATATCTGTGATTTAGATGACAAATTAGAGAACATTTTATTAGTAATCAATACAGAAATCCATTGATTCCAAGAGTTCACTTACTTTTTCTTGCAAGTCAATGCGTTTCTGTGGTTACAGACTGAAAACTCTCTATAGTCAAACTGTACAGTCATAACTCCCATCTGTTATCTACTTATTACTCATATACATTTGGTAGATTATTAAGAAGTAGGAGACAATTGGATAAATTATGAAGGCAAGTTCAGACAACAAAGAGTTAATTTGCAATCCGTAATTATGGAGGGTCTACATAGGTGCTGTAGACTTTAATAATAAGATGCAAAGAACAACATGAATTATAGTTACAAAGTTCCCTTTTAGCAGGTGGATTTCAGTGATTGGAACTGTGTATATATACAGTAGATAACTATGACATACTGTATTAGTAGAAAGCTGGAAAATAATGAATAACTAAAAACCCACCACAAGAATGAATTACTGAATACAGTATGCAAATATAATATATGAGGAATACTTCTGTAAGGTGGAGTATGCCAAATTGAAAATTGGTAATAGGCAATCATTTGAGATTATATTGATCTGCAGTTCTGAGCCACATACACTGAAAGACAACTTTATTAGAGACATCGGCCCTTTAAAAATTGGAGCTTCCTTGTACACAAATGAACCGTGACCCCAAAGTGCTGCGTATAATCAAGTGAACAAGTTTTCAGTAGATCAGGTTCAGTGTGAATTTACATTAAAATTTAAAATCCATTGATCTGAGTGACTTCCAATAAGATCTGGTCATCGGTGCTAGACTAGCCGTTCCAGGATTTCATACACTACCAAGCTTGTGGGGTTTTCATGTGCAGCAGTGTGGAAAATATATTGAGAATGGTGTGATCGAGGAAAAACATCCAGCAAAAGAGGATCCTGTGGACATAAACAACTTGTTGACGAAAGGGGTCAGAGGAGGATGTCGAGAATCATTTTGACCAAGAGGTGGGAGACAGTCAAGCAAACTGCAGTTGAATACAACACTGCTGCTCTAATTTAAGTGTCTGAATGAACAGCTTATCAGTACTTAGCATAGATGGACTATAACAGCAGACGACCAGTTCCACTGTCATTGCTAAGAGAAAAAGAAAGACAAGACTCAATCGGGCAGAAGAGTGCAAAAAGTGGATCGCTAAGCAGTAGAAAAACATCACCTGAATCCAGATTTCCGTTGCACTGTGCTGATGGGAGGTCAGAATTTGGCACAAGCAGCATGAATCGGTGAACCCTTCCTATCAGCTGTTCAGAGCATGCTAGTACTGCCATCTACTGTTGATAGAATACATCCATTGTGTACAATGATACATTGTTTGTACACAGTCCGGATTGTATGTGTGATGCTGCAAATATTCAGGATGTTCTCAGCTATTTTTATTCTGGAAGTCAATACACAGAAAATCAAAATGCTTTTTGTGAGCCCTCTGTAAATAGAGGAAACGATTACACTATTTAGCAGTCTGTTACTTTTGTTGTCAGTTAGAACAGGAAGAGCCAAATAGAATGTGCACGGTGCGGGTGCAGTAAGATGTGACATGTGACAGCGCCGGGTGACAGTGGAGGAAAGGGAAGCACATGCTTGTTTACAGAGTTTCAGAAGGGAAACACTGGCTGTCTTGACTACAACAGACATGTTTCATTGTATATCTACTTAGTCAGTACAATCACTAGTGACACGTCATGGATTCTGCCACCTGAATCTACACTAGAAGGCTTTTATTTGTTCTTCAGAGTGCAGGAAGTGTGCTATTTTTACGTTAAAGGGTATTTTTTTCCATAAATGGAGGGGTCAACATGCATACAACTCTAGGGTCATAAAAAGGGAAATTTCATATATTTGTTTTTATTCAAAGTACATGGTGACTAAAAGGTTAATGTTATTTTTACTTACTAATGTAGGAAGCTTCCGGGTTTCAGCTTTTTTTTTTTCTTATGGAAAAATAGCGCATTCTGTAGTGTTATTTTTCCATCTAAAACCTGTCAGAATAGAGGCAAACAGAAGCCTTTCTGTTTTTTTAAACCAATGGGGATTGAAAATGGATCCGTTTTTTTTCAGCTTGATTTCACTTTCTTTACCCCCAGAAATGGAGCAGAGAGATAGAAACCCTAAACTGAGCCCTAGCGCAGGAGTGAAAGCAGGCTTAGGGCTCAGTCACACGGGCGCCGATCCGCCCATGTTTCGGCAGGATAATACCACTGCACTGCCCATGTGGTCGACTCTCCGCACCGGTTGGCAGGAAGAACACATGGCCGGCAATGGAGCCGGTCATGCAGAGAGTCGTCCGCACGCGGTGCGTCCGTCGGTGCAGAAACACGGGCGGATCGGCGCCCGTGTGACTGAGCCGTTACCATAACCAATTAAATGTCAAATTTCGGTTTGCTACATACATAGCTTTAATATTGCATATTTGAACACGTCTATATGAATGTGTACCTCCTACAGGAATATACATGCTGTTCATGCAATTGTGTTTGGGTTGATGAATCTAGACTTTTATTCATTTAGCTGTAATTATAGCAGTGACCTCTTCAGGAAGAAAAGCAGAACTAATTAACAAGCATTAGTGAGATGACGTAAATAATAAAGCAATATGTGTAAGAAACAGAATGTGTAAAATGTACCAGATTTTGCATTAAAACATGTAAGCACAGTGCATTAAAGGGGTTGTCCCGCGGCAGCAAGTGGGTCTATACACTTCTGTATGGCCATATTAATGCACTTTGTAATATACATTGTGCATTAATTATGAGCCATACAGAAGTTATAAAAAGTTTTTTACTTACCTGCTCCGTTGCTAGCGTCCTCGTTCCCATGGTGCCGACTAATTTTCGCCCTCCGATGGCCAAATTAGCCGCGCTTGCGCAGTCCTGGTCTTCTGCTCTCTTCAATGGAGCCGCTCGTGCAGAATGCAGGCTCCGTGTAGCTCCGCCCCGTCACGTGCCGATTCCAGCCAATCAGGAGGCTGGAATCGGCAATGGACCGCACAGAAGAGCTGCGGTCCACGGAGGAAGAGGATTCCGGCGGCCATCTTCACAGGTAAGTATAGAAGTCACCGGAGCGCGGGGATTAAGGTAAGCGCTCCGGTAAGCTTTCTGTACGTCCCTGCATCGGGGTTGTCTCGCGCCGAACGGGGGGGGGGGTTGAAAAAAAAAAAACCCGTTTCGGCACGGGACAACCCCTTTAATGCCATATAATAGCAATAGTGAGAAGTAATGGATAGTAATATCCATCATAGCATTATTACAACAGTTGCTTTTCAGATTGTCATTAGTGACAACTTTAAGCAAAGATGATTCCAGGTAAAATGCAGCATATCCTCATTACACTATGTTTATACAGTACGATTTTATGGATAACAGCACAGTCGCTTAATGATTAGAACTTTACCTTTTAGCACTAGGTTTGGATCTTGGAGGGCACACCTAACTTTGTGGTTACGATTTGTTAACTCACAGGGCAATTCATGTTAACAGGACTTTGTGGGGCAGCTTTGGCTGGCAGTCTCAGAGACTCTGGTAACAACAGTAGTATTACCTAGGGCGTTGCTGAGCTCACTGTAAAGTTTTTCTCTCCCAGTAAGAGTTGGAACTGCCCTAATGCTCCAATGACAATTCCAGTTAAGGAGGATTAACAGCTCTAACACGGCTCGCTGGCTGAACCCAACTTCATTCTCACAGATCTGGCTGGTTAATGCTTCTGACTTTCAGTCAGTCTTGTATAGCCATCATGTAAGCATTGCAGTGGAAGCAAGCTGGAAGATGTGCGGAAAATGTCACCAAAATTGCTGGGTGCACAAAATTTGCACCAAGTTTTGGTGCAGCAGAATTGAGCATGCTCACTGGAAACTTTCTAGGTGAAAAAGAAAGCGTTTAAACTACTGAAACAAGAAGCCAGCGAATCAGACATAAAACCTATAAGAAAACAAATACATTATGCAAAAGTCAGATAAAAGCAGCAAAGTTGGAGACAGAGGGACCTACTGCCAAGGAGAGTAAAACTAGCCCTAAACTGTTGTTTAATTATATAAATAACAAAAAGATTAATACTGAAAGTGTTGGCCCTTTAAAAAATCATGTAGGAAAAATTATAGAGGGTGATAAGGAGAAAGGAAAGCTATTAAATAGCTTTTTCTTCAGTGTATTCACAGAAGAAAATGAAATGTTAGATGAGATGCAGAATGATAAAGTAAACTCTCCACTTAATGTCAACAGTTTAACCCAGGAAGAAGTTCAGAGCCATCTTAAAAAGATTAAAATAGACAAATCGCCAGGTCACGATGGCATGCACCCCTGGGTTTTAAAGGAATTAAGTAATGTGATAGTGAGACCCTTGTTTCTTATATTTAAAGGGGTTGTCCCGCACCGAAACGTTTTTTTTTTTTTTTCAATAGCCCCCCCGTTCGGCGCGAGACAAACCCGATGCAGGGGTTAAAAAAGAAAACCGGATAGTGCTTACCTGAATCCCCGCGCTCCGGTGACTTCTTACTTACCTGGTGAAGATGGCCGCCGGGATCTTCACCCTCGGTGGACCGCAGGTCTTCTGTGCGGTCCATTGCCGATTCCAGCCTCCTGATTGGCTGGAATCGGCACGTGACGGGGAGGAGCTACGAGGAGCCGCTCTCCGGCACGAGCGGCCCCATTCAGAAAAGAAGAAGACCGGACTGCGCAAGCGCGTCTAATCCGGCGATTAGACGCTGAAAATTAGACGGCACCATGGAGACGAGGACGCTAGCAACGGAACAGGTAAGTGAATAACTTCTGTATGGCTCATAATTAATGCACGATGTATATTACAAAGTGCATTAATATGGCCATACAGAAGTGTATACCCCCACTTGCTTTCGCGGGACAACCCCTTTAAGTACTCTATAGTGACGGGGTCTGTTCCACTGGACTGGCACATAACCAATGTGGTGCCAATATTTAAAAAGGGGTCAAAAAGTGAATCTGGAAAGTACAGGCTGGTAAGACTTACTTCTATTGTGGGTAAAATGTTTAATGGGTTTGTAAAAGATGCTATCCCAGAGTACCTCAAGGAAAATAGCTGCATAACTCCTAATCAGCATGGGTTTACAAGGGGTCGCTCCTGTCAAATTAATCTGATCAGCTTCTATAAGGAGGTAAGTTCTAGACTGGACCAGGGAGAGTCATTGGATCTTGTGTATCTAGACTTTTCCAAAGCATTTGATACTGTGCCGCATAAAAGGTGGGTAATAAAATGAGAATGCTTGGTCTGGGTGAGAATGTGTGTAAGTGGGTAAGTAACTGGCTCAGTGATAGAAAGAAGAGGGTGGTTATTAATGGTACATACTCTCATTGGATCACAATTACTATTGGGTTACCACAGGGGGCAGTACTGGGCCCTATTATTTTTAATATATTTGTTATTAACCTGGTAGAAGGATTGTACAGTAAAATAGCAATATCTGCAAGTGATACAAATTAAAGAATGTAAAGAAATTAACATAAGAGAGGACAGAATGTTGTAGCAAGAGTATCTGGATGAGTTAGGGACTTGGGCAGAAAAGTAAGGTTCTGCACATAGGCAGGGAAATACATGTCACCGTTACACACTAATGGGAAAACACTGGGAAACACTCATATAGAAAAGTACTTGGGGATTTCAGTTAACTGTAAGCTTAACTGGAGCAACCAGTGTCAGGCAGCTGCTGCCAAGGCAAGTAGGATCATGGGAACATCAAAAGAGGTCTAGGGGCACATGATGAGGACATTGTTCTTCCTCTCTATTGTGTACAGTTTTGGGCTCCAGTAATCAAGAAGAACATATCAGAGCTTGAGTGGGTACAAAGGCGGGCAACCAAAGTAATAAATGGAATGGGCGGACTACAATACCCAGAGAGGTTATCAAAATTGGGATTATATTGTTTAGAAAAAAGAAGGCTGAGTGGCAAGCTAATAACTATGTATAAATATGTCAGGGGGACAATACAAAGATCTCTTCCATCATCTGTTTATACCCAGGACTGTGACTATAACAAGGAGGCATCCTCTACATCTAGAGGAAAGAAGGTTTCTACACCGACATAGAAGGGGGTTCTTTACTGTAAGAGCGGTGAGACTATGGTATTTTCTGCCTGTGAATGTGGTGATGGCGAATTAAAAGCGTTTAAGAGGGGCCTGGATGCTTTTCTTGAGGTATACAATATGATATGTTATAATCACTTATGACTTCAGAAGGATCTGTGATCCAGAGATTATTCTGATTGCCAGATTGGAGTCAGGAAAGGCTTTTTTCCTTAAAAGGGAAAATTGTCTTCCACCTCATTGTTTATTCTTTTTTTTTTTTTTGCCTTCCTCTGGATTAATATTGGGAAGGTAATAGGCTGAACTGAATGGACATATGTCTTTTTTCGGCCTTACGTACTATGTTGCTAATGATACCTTGATATAGAAGAGCAAATTCTTGCTGTGTAGTGAGTTGAGCAGGACAGAAAAAGAGGAGGTTACTAGCTTGTGAAGAAGAGGCCAGAGATGGAGATAGAGCAGCACTGAGGAAGCTGGAAACAGCGCCGCCCACGTTCAGAGAACAGCAGGATCACCTGACATCAGCAGAAAGAGGATCAGAGAGTATCACTCCCAACCTCAGGCAATGCTGAAGCATCACATGGGTCAGTAGTAGCGCCAACTCCCACATAACAAAACTGTAAGTGAGGCCAGCCTCATAAGAGACATTGGGTGTGCACACCAAACAAGGATAAAACATAGATAGCGGCCTGCTGTAGAAAATAGAGGCTACTCTAAGGACAGTGAACTGCTGACAAGTTTCTGATACTTGAGCCCTTGTCGCATGCCGCATGCCGCCTGGGGTGTTGGGCAAACCTAAAAGAGACATCGTGAGTGTAGACAGTAACAGGCCATTGTAATAGACTATACTAGAGTGTTAACCCTGAATGGGAAGCTAAATATTATATTCCTTAGTCTGCATTCCTCTGAGGTTTTGATATTAGTCAAGTGTTATTGATATTTTTCATAGGTATCATTGCTCACAAGACTGACTGTCCACAAGATATGACTATTTCTACATTTTAGTTAGCAGTAGATAGTGCCTAGGGACTTGCTCAATTGTTTAGTCATCATCATTTTATTGTTTATCTTTATTTTTGTGTTCTAGTTTTGTATATTTTGGTTACTTCATCTGCTGCATCGTATCCTGAATCCTATGTCACTATACAACCACTCACAATAATCACAGCCACACCTGACATTTGCTATACACTCTACTGCTAAGCACATCACAACTCACTACAAGTTGTGCAAGAACCCCAAATATAGTCTTTGACCTTTATCCAAGCAAAGCTTATGTGTCGTTACTCTCACCCATGACCAGAGAACAATGTGACCCTGATGTCTGCTTATAAACATACATAAGTAGCCTAAACAGCTTTAAAATGGAACACACATGCACAAAGAAACATGATTATAATATATCACACTGTAGCCATTCTCAGCCAACTTCACTGGGGCAATTGAAGTGTCCAACTTTGTAAGAAAGTGAGATTTGTGGTTGCAGGCGATCCATCTCAACCACCCCATTACAAAGGCAAGGCTGCCCACATAGACACTCCTGCTGCAGCAAAAACCATGCAGTAGCTATGTAAAATTCAGTGATGGCATTAAAACCATACACCATGTGTTACCTCACATATGTCCAGATTTACAAGACGGATCCAAAAACCAATTAGAATACATATTAATAGTGATTATTGAGCACGAAGCTGCCATTGTTTTGTAATCTTATTAATTATCACTCACCCACCTTGCCTTCAAATGCTGCTCTTCACCAAGCATGCAATTTAGCTGTATCATTTCATGCATTTAATTAGTGACATGATTAAACAAGCTAATTAAAGAGTGCATTTGCATATGAAATCAAAAGCTAATTCCTGGCATGTGTGTTACTCCGGGATATCAAGATAATTACACCAGAAATCACTTTGCAATGTTTTTTTGAAACAAGAATAAATAACAGTATTGGGTTGTGTCCACATATGGGGGCCACCATGCTGCAGAACTGCGGCCAAAACTAAGCAAGGGACTGTGTAAGTTGCTATGGGGATGGGCGGTGAAGATGATCCATAATTTGCACTAAAATCACTGCATGCGCCCAAATTTACACCAAATTTCAGTTCTATAGAATTGCGCATGCCACGTGAAGGATTGCAAATTATCACAGGCTACCAGAATAAAGGAGAAATTTAGTGCTATGCAACAGTAGAGAGTGGGGTGATGTGACTGCAACTGGAGGTGCTGCCAAGACTCTGACAAGTGCAAGGATTTAGAGAGGGAGAGAGGAGCTGTGAGAGAAAGGAGAGAGAAGCAGAAGTGCAGAGCCTGGATGAGGAAGCACTACTTGGATGGCACAGAGAGCACTATGTGGAGGAACCACAGACTGCTTGTTGCAAGAGGTAAGAAAAAACAGATGCACTAAACCCCCCCTCCCCCTTCCCAAAACCACTTGGGGGCCCTGGACTACGATAAGGGACCAAGTAGAATAATACTGTAGAACCATACTCCTGATCTCAGACAAGCTAAGGTCTCCAGGGGCGGCAACCAGGTAAGAGTGGCTGAGCTGCAACAAGGGACCAAGGAGAACAGCGCTGTAGAGCTATGCTCCTGATTAGAGATGAGCGAGCGTACTCGTCCGAGCTTGATGCTCATTCGAGTATTAGGGTGTTCGAGATGCTCGTTACTCGAGACGAGCACCACGCGATGTTCGAGTTACTTTCACTTTCATCTCTGAGACGTTAGCGCGCTTTTCTGGCCAATAGAAAGACAGGGAAGGCATTACAACTTCCCCCTGCGACGTTCCAGCCCTATACCACCCCCCTGCAGTGAGTGGCTGGCGAGATCAGGTGTCACCCGAGTATTAAAATCTGCCCCTCCCGCGGCTCGCCACAGATGCATTCTGACAGAGATCAGGGAAAGTGCTGTCTTGCTGCTGCTGCTATAGGGAGAGCGTTAGGTGTTATTTTATGCTTGAAGAACCCCAACGGTCCTTCTTAGGGCCACATCTGACCGTGTGCAGTACTGTTGAGGCTGCTTTTAGCAGTGTTGCACAATTTTTTTTTTTTGTATATCAGGCGTGCAGACCATTGCGTCCTGAGTCTGCAGTAATTGTACAGAGTATAGGGGCAGTACTGGTGAGGCAGGGAAAGAGGGAAAGGTGAAAGAGATATACTGTCTATATAGGCAGTGGGCTTTTTCAAAATAATTGGGGAAAAATACTATATTTGGGCTGCCTGTGACCGTCTTCAGCGTACTGCGTGTCTGCTGGGGGTAGTAGTCCTAATTAATACGCAGCTAAGCATTACAGCAGGCTTGCGCAAAATTGTTTCCTGGCTCTGCTGTGCCCGTTACATCACCGCCGTCATAGCGCCAGAGGGAAACAGTAAACATAATATACGCTGCATACAGTATCTGTCTGCTGTTTCAGCTCACCATTTTAAAAAAGGGAAGCCAAATACTTAAGGCCTACCACTGCCCTTTGGCGACTTGACTGCTTCTGCGCTGTGAATTCCACTAGCTGAGTGATACACACCTACATCTCACTATAGGCGTGCGCAAAATTGTTTCCTGGCTCTGCTGTCTCCGTTACATCACCGCCGTGATAGCGCCAGAGGGAAACAGTAAACATAATATACGCTGCATACAGTATCTGTCTGCTATTTCAGCTCACCATTTAAAAAAAGGGAAGCCAAATACTTAAGGCGTACCACTGCCCTTTGGCGACTTGACTGCTTCTGCGCTGTGAATTCCACTAGCTCAGTGATACGCACCTACGTCTCACTACAGGCGTGCGCAAAATTGTTTCCTGGCTCTGTTGTCCGTTCCGTAAGCGAAGTCAACCTCCAACCACAGGCCAATAAGCGGCACATTTAATTACAGCGTTCTGTTTCTGCTCTACTCGTAATACACCATGCTGAGGGGTAGGGGTAGGCCTAGAGGACGTGGACACGGGCGAGGACGCGGAGGCCCAAGTCAGGGTGTGGGCACAGGCCGAGCTCCTGATCCAGGTGTATCGCAGCCGGCTGCTGCGGGATTAGGAGAGAGGCAAGTTTCAGGGGTCCCCAGATTCATCTCACAATTAAAGGGGTTGTCCCGCGGCAGCAAGTGGGGTTATACACTTCTGTATGGCCATATTAATGCACTTTGTAATATACATCGTGCATTAAATATGAGCCATACAGAAGTTATTCACTTACCTGCTCCGTTGCTGGCGTCCCCGTCGCCATGGTGCCGTCTAATTTCCCCTCTCAGGACACAGGCACGACCGTCTCCCGGCCTGCACCCACACCCTCACCTCCGCTGTCCTCGGCCCCATCCAGCAATGTCTCTCAGCGCAGCGTCCAGCCGTAGCTAGCGCAACTATTTGAGCGCAAGCGCAAGTACGCCGCCACGCACCCGCACGCTCAAGCGTTAAACGTGCACATAGCCAAATTGATCAGCCTGGAGATGCTGCCGTATAGGCTTGTGGAAACGGAGGCTTTCCAAAACATGATGGCGGCGGCGGCCCCGCGCTACTCGGTTCCCAGTCGCCACTACTTTTCCCAATGTGCCGTCCCAGCCCTGCACGACCACGTCTCCTGCAACATTGTACGCGCCCTCACCAATGAGGTTACTGCCAATGTCCACTTAACAACGGACACGTGGACAAACACAGGCGGGCAGGGCCATTGTATCTCCCTGACGGCACATTGGGTGAATTTAGTGGAGGCTGGGACAGAGTCAGAGCCTGGGACCGCTCACGTTCTACCCACCCCCAGAATTGCGGGCCCCAGCTCGGTGCTGGTATCTGCGGCGGTATATGGTGTATGCTTCCTCCACTAAACCACCCTCCTCCTCCTCCTACGCAACCTCTGTCTCGCAATCAAGATGTGTCAGCAGCAGCACGTCGCCACCAGTCGGTGTCACGCTGGGTGGCAGCACAGCGGTGGGCAAGCGCCAGCAGGCCGTGCTGAAACTACTCAGCTTAGGAGAGAAGAGGCACATGGCCCACGAACTGCTGCAGGGTCTGACAGAGCAGACCGACTGCTGGCTTGCGCCGCTGAGCCTCCAACCGGGCATGGTCGTGTGTGACAATGGCCGTAACCTGGTGGCGGCTCTGCAGCTCGGCAGCCTCATGCACGTGCCATGCCTGGCCCACGTCTTTAATTTGGTGGTTCAGCGCTTTCTGAAAAGCTACCCATGCTTGTCAGACCTGCTCGGAAAGGTGCGCCGGCTCAGCGCACATTTCCGCAAGTCCAAGACGGACGCTGCCACCCTGCGGACCCTGCAACATCGGTTTAATCTGCCAGTGCACCGACTGCTGTGCGACGTGCCCACTCGGTGGAACTCTACGCTGCACATGTTGGCCAGGCTCTATGAGCAGCGTAGAGCTATAGTGGAATACCAACCCCAACATGGGCGGCGTAGTGGGAGTCAGCCTCCTCAATTCTTTACAGATGAGTGGGCCTGATTGGCAGACATCTGCCAGGTCCTTGGAAACTTTGAGGAGTCTACCCAGATGGTGAGCGGCGATGCTGAAATCATTAGCGTCACCATTCCTCTGCTATGCCTCTTGAGAAGTTCCCTGCAAAGCATAAAGGCAGACGCTTTGCGCTCGGAAACGGAGTCGGGGGAAGACAGTATGTCGCTGGATAGTCAGAGCACCCTCATGTCTATATCACAGCGCGTTGAGGAGGAGGAGGAGGGGTGGAGGAGCATGAGGAGGAGGGGGAAGAGACAGCTTGGCCCACTGCTGAGGGTACCCATGCTGCTTGCCTGTCATCCTTTCAGCGTGTATGGCCTTAGGAGGAGAAGGAGGATCCTGAAAGTGATCTTCCTAGTGAGGACAGCCATGTGTTGCGTACAGGTACCCTGGCACACATGGCTGACTTCATGTTAGGATGCCTTTCTCGTGACCCTCGCGTTACACGCATTCTGGCAACTATTGATTACTGAGTGTACACACTGCTCGACCCACGGTATAAGGAGAACCTTTCCACTCTCATACCCGAAGAGGAAAGGGGTTCGAGAGTGATGCTATACCACAGGACCCTGGCGGACAAACTGACGGTAAAATTCCAATCCGACAGCACTAGTGGCAGAAGGCGCAGTTCCGAGGGCCAGGTAGCAGGGGAGGCGCGGAGATCAGGCAGCATGTACAGCACAGGCAGGGGAACACTCTCCAAGGCCTTTGCCAGCTTTATGGCTCCCCAGCAAGACTGTGTCACCGCTCCCCAGTCAAGGCTGAGTCGGCGGGAGCACTTTAAAAGGATGGTGAGGGAGTACGTAGCCGATCGCACGACCGTCCTCCGTGACGCCTCTGCCCCCTAGAACTACTGGGTGTCGAAGCTGGATGTGTGGCCTGAACTCACGCTGTATGCCCTGGAGGTGCTTGCTTGTCCTGCGGCTAGCGTCTTGTCAGAGAGGGTGTTTAGTGCGGCTGGGGGAATCATCACGGATAAACGTACCCGCCTGTCAACCGACAGTGCCGACAGGCTTACACTCATAAAGTTGAACAAAGCCTGCATTTCCCCAGACTTCTCTTCTCCACCAGCGGACAACAGCGGTACCTAAACAATACGTAGGCTGCACCCGCGGATGGAAGCATCGTTCTCTATCACCATCAAAAACGTGGACCTTTTAGCTTCATCAATCTGTGTATTATATTCATCCTCCTCCTCCTGCTGCTCCTCCTGAAACCTCACGTAATCACGCCGAACGGGCAATTTTTCCTAGGCCCACAAGGCTCAGTCATATTACTTTAGTAAACAATGTTTATACGTTTCAATTCTCATTAAAGTGTTGAAACTTGCACCTGAACCAATTTTTATTTTAACTGGGCTGCCTCCAGGCCTAGTTACAAATTAAGC
The DNA here is from genome assembly GCF_035609145.1 of Eleutherodactylus coqui. NCBI lineage: Eukaryota > Metazoa > Chordata > Amphibia > Anura > Eleutherodactylidae > Eleutherodactylus > Eleutherodactylus coqui. The sequence continues at coordinate 438,731,716 of NC_089837.1, read as the reverse complement.
CACATTAACCAAAGAGATTAATGGGTTTCACCTGCCCTCTTGGTTGGGCATGGGCAATTTTTCTGAGGTACATTAGTACTGTTGGTACACCAATTTTTTTGGGCCCTCGCCTACAGTGTAATCCTAGTAATTTTTATGGGCTTCGCCTGCACTCATGGTGCAGCAAGGTGTGTGGGGTTGGCCTACACTTTTGCTACATAAATGTAACTGGGGCCTTGTCTATACTGCAACTACTGAAATGTGAAAGAGACTGTTATCTCCCTAAACTGCTGCAACGGGAATGTTACTGTGGCCTGTCTTGACTGCTACTACTACTGAAATGGAACTAATACTGTGCTCCCCCTATACTGCTGCTTTGGAATTGTTACTGGGGCCTGACTGGACTGCTACTACTACTGAAATGGAACTAATACTGTGCTCCCCCTATAATGCTGCTAGTGATATGTTACTGGGGCCTGTCCCTAATGCTACCACTGAAATGTTACTAATTCTGGGCTCTACCTATACCGCTGCTAATGCTATGTCACTGGGGTGTGGAAACGGAGGCTTCCCAAAGACATGATGGTGGCAAGGCCATTTTCCACCAACGCGGTTACTGTTAAGGTGCATATAACCACGGATACGTGGAGAGGACACGTAGTGCCTCAAAAACATCCCCCTCCTCCTCCAACAATGAAATCATTCTTGGCAAATACCTTTGCATTGGTCCATCTGGTGGCAGTCCAAGAATTTCACCTTTACTGACACAACAAGAGAGCCCCCCTACCATCCCCCAGCCACGGTCCACTTAAAGGGGTTGTCCGGCCATAAACATTAGGTCTCATTACTTCTGTTTGCCCAATACAATGCACTTTGTAATATACATTGTGCATTGTAAATTAGGCAAACAGAAGTTATTCACTTACCTCTTGGCTGCCCCCCCCCCCTGTGTTGCTCCTCGGTTGCCATGGTTCCTGGTTCCGACAAGTCTCTAGTCCTCTTCTTGTCGGAACGACCGGGGACGCGCCTCTCCAGCACAGCTCTGCGCATGTGCAGAAGAACTTCAGCCTGGGAAGCTCAGTTCTGCCTGAGGAGGCGTGTCTGCTGGCTCTTCAACTCCAAGGTAAGAATGAGAGGAGGGGCGGGCTCTCGTGGGGGGGGGGGAGGGAGGGAGGGGGGAGGATGGATGGATGGATGGATGTGTGCAAGGGGCTGTCAGAAGTCCCGGGGGGGGGCGGGATAGAGCGGCAGTGATGTGTGTGTGTGTGTGTGTGCAATGTCAGGAGACCCGGCTGTCAGAAGTCCCGGGGGGAGGGGGGAGGGGGGGGATGCTGCTAGTGTACTTGTGTGTGGGCACTGTAAAGGGGGACTCTGTGGGGGAGGTCACAGGGGGGGCACTGTATAGGGATGCTGTGGATGGGGGGCATGTGGAGGGGGGCTACTTTGGAGTGCAGTGGGGGGGACTCTGGGGGGGTGGCATGTGTAGGGGGGGTACTGCGGAGGGCACTGTGGGGGGGGAATACTGGGGGGGGGGCACTGTTGAGGGGGGACTGTGGAGAATGCTGGGGTTGGGGGGAATGAGGGGGGCTACTTTGGAGGGCACTGTAGGGGTGACACTGGGGGGCATGTGTAGGGGGTACTGTAGAGGGCACTGTTTGTGGCACTGTGGGGGATCATTAGGGGGGCACGGTGGGAGAGTGCACTGTGGGGGGGGGGTCATTGTGAGGGGTGGGTCGCTGTGGGAGGGGCACTATGAGGGCATGTGAGTGTGGGGAAATGTTTTGTTTCACTTTAGCAGGGTGGGGGGGGCAGTAGGTAGCCTTGCAGTGGGGGGCTGCAGGAGAGTTCTCTCTGGGCTCTCCCCAGCCCCTCTCCATTCACTATACATAGTGCTGCTGTTTACACTCATGGTACGATTTTATCGTGAACCATGAGTGTATAACGCAGTCTCCCCTGGCCACACCCCCTCTGATTATAGTATGCAGCAGGGGACGGGGCCTGGGCGGGGAGAGACTGTAGAGCAGTTCAATAGAGGTGGGCGTGTCATGGGCGGGGCTAGGACGTGAGCTGAGGGAAATCCTGCCTTTTCATGTCTCTTACTACCATCGGGAGCGCGCACACAGAGGAGGGAGAGCGCAGAGCATGTGAGAAGGCAGCACAGAGGCGCCATCTTTGAAAGCTGCAGTGAAGATCAGAATCTAAGGTAAGAAACTGACATTCCAACTGATCTGCCTGCCGGTTTGAGCCCCTGTATGCTGTCTGTTACTATCCTTACTGAAAGGAAAGCAGCAGCATTATAAAAATTTTTACCCTGTGTGGCCGGACAACCCCTTTAATCCTGGCCACATTCCGAAAACCAACTAAATAAAACCGCGCAACTAGGTCCGCAGTGGCCACCACATTCCCACCAACGCGGTTACTGTTAAGGTACATATTACCAGTCTGACTGGGGCATGCACTGTGGGCCGAAGCACACCTATATTGTATGTGACGTTAGCTCTGCTGAGCAGGGCACTGCAATGGGATACATTTATGTACCGCCGATGGGTTCCAGGGAGCCACCCATGCTGTCGGTCCACACAGAGTTGTAACTGCATGTGTCTACTTATAAAGAACCCCAGTCTGACTGGGGCATGCAGTGTGGGCCGAAGTCCACCTGCATTAAACCTGACGTTACCTCAGCTGTGATGGGCAATGCAATGGGATATATTTATCTAGCGCCGGTGGGTTCCAGGGAGCCACCCATGCCGTGGGTCCACAGGGACTTCACATTAGGGATTTGTACCTGCCAGTGTCCATGTATTAAAAACCGCGGTCAGACTGGGGCATGCAGTGTGGGCCGAAGACCACCTGCATTTAATCGGACGTTACCTCAGCTGTGATGGGCAATGCAATGGGATATATTTATGTACCGCCGGTGGCTTCCTGGGACCCACCCATGCTGTCGGTCCACACGGAGTTGTAACTGCATGTGTCCACTTCTAAAGAACCCCAGTCTGACTGGGGCATGCAGTGTGGGCCGAAGCCCACCTGCATTAAACCTGACGTTACCTCAGCTGTGATGGGCAATGCAATGGGATATATTTATGTACCGCCGGTGGCTTCCTAAGACCCACCTGTGCTGTGGGTCCACAGGGACTTCACATTAGGGATTTGTACCTGCCAGTGTCTATGTATTAAAAACCCCGGTCAGGCTGGGGCATGCAGTGTGGGCTGAAGACCACCTGCATTTAATCGGACGTTACCCCAGCTGTGATGGGCAATGCAATGGGATATATTTATGTACCGCCGGTGGCTTCCTGGGACCCACCCATGCTGTCGGTCCACACGGAGTTGTAACTGCATGTGTCCACTTCTAAAGAACCCCAGTCTGACTGGGGCATGCAGTGTGGGCCGAAGCCCACCTGCATTAAACCTGACGTTACCTCAGCTGTGCTGGGCACTGCAATGGAATTTATTTATGTACCGCCGGTAGGTTCCAGGGAGGCACCCATGCTGTTGTCAGGGAAATTTCTGCGTACAGCACCAATCAGGCCCACCCCAATGCCCCGCTGCCGGCGGTAAAGAAGAGACACCACACACGGAGGTCTAGTATAGTTCCTCACACGGGGACATAACTGCGCGCTTTATTACAGATTACATGAGATCTTATACCCTTTGGTCACATAACTAGGAATGGTTAATGGTCTCATTGGCTCAAATTCACCGCATAACCATATATGTAAAGTCCGGATTTCCGGCTGAGACAGTGAAAGTTATATACGTAGTTGAACTGTCGTTATCTAGATACGGCGCTTCTGGGAAAACAGCCAAGCACGCGGCCTTCGTGTATGGTTCTTCCTTGCGGTGTTTAAGATACATTTTGTCTTCGCCTTGCAAGGCCCTTGGAATATCTGATGTAAGGCGATAGATTAAGTTTTTCTCATTTTAACTTTGAATAGAACTTGCATACAGGTATAAAAGCATAAAAAACATATGGCAATATATACATATACCCTCACAAACCCCCCTAAAAACTTAATATGGAGATCAAGCACCAGGCCTTGCACTCTTCCTCGGTTGCCTCTCCCTTGCGTCAGGGTTTCCCCACTGCCCCTAAGGCCCTACTCCTAGGAGGAGGGATCCCTACCTCACCTTAGAAGGAGGCCATGGATTCCCTGGGCTCATTTCCGGGCATCCATACCCTCTATCTGTACAAGTTAACACCCCGCAAAGTGTGCCCTCGCTTGAACCTAAGGTCTTCTGCACTAACCCTAGGCAAATGGGAATTCCACTGACAGTCCATCTTATGAGACTGGGGCAGACACAGTACTAGTACATTTCTCCATTCTTCTGGTAACATACGTGGTTGGCATTATCGGACTGGCTCTTCATCTTTTTCAAACAAGGGAAACGTTGGTGTCACATTGTCCAGTCCCTTACTCATACTCTTTTTGATCAAAGGGATAATAATTTATCCAGTCTACATTCTTGTTAATACCGTAGTGACAATAGCAAATAAGGACTCAAAACCTGCTTTAACCTGATCTCTAGAATTAAATTAGTCTGGCACCCCCCTTGGCACTCCTATTGCATGTATACATGTGGATTAAAGTTACCACCTGGAGCGTCAACTTCTCTCTTAGCACGATGCGGTGTTGGATTCTCACCCTCAGTGTAGTCTTCATATTGCACATTTGATTGTATTAATTTGTTCTGATCCCTGAAATGGGGGGCTAGTGTACAGTAGTCAAAGGTGTATGTGGCTACTTGTGTGTGTTAGAGAAATTGTACCACAATGTCACTTCCCCTTCATATTCTCCGGACCAGGGTTCCACTTTCCCTCCTTTCCTGCCCCTGAACGTGTGACAGCCATGTCCGCCCAGGTCCCCACCCCTTCCCATAGCATGTAAAGGATATGCAGGATCATGAGTTCTGTGCTCCGGGACCCAGGGCCTTTTTGCAGTGTGAGGTGTGGCTTTCCATCGAGCTTGACTGCAGTTGGGGTGGTGAACAACATCTGGTAGGGACCTTCAAACTGGGTTTCTCTCTCAAACTTTTTCACATAGACCCTGTCACCTGGTTTCAGATTGTGACACTCATCTGTAGGACCTGGGAGAAAAGCAGAGACTGCAGAATGCCTTATTGACAATTCCTTGGAGAGGCCTATGACAAAATTAACAAGAAAATCATTCCCCAAACTCAGCTACTGTGGCATGTACCCCCCTTGGAAAGAACTAATGGGAGACACTCAATTCAAGATTTGCCCGTTTTTCTTCATTGCCTTTTGTATCTACTTTCCCACTACTCCGTGGATGGTAGGGTGTGTAAAAAGCCTGGGATATACCCAAAGCAGACATGATGTGTTGTGTTATTTCACCTGTGAAGTGTTTACCTTTGTTTGACTCAATCACTTCCAGTACCCCGTATCTGCGGATTACCTCGTTCATGAGCTTCTGAGCGGTTACCTGCTTATTTACTTTGGTAAAAGAGTGGGTCTCTCCAACCTGAAAAGACATCAACAACAACAAGCACATATTCATACTTCCCAACAGGTGGGAGCTGAGTGTAGCCAATTTGCAATCCCTGAAATGCGTAGAGTGGCCCCGGCAAGTGTTATGTGGCAAATTTACTTCTGCCCTGTTGCTTACGGCAAAGATCATGTAAAATTGGACAAATGATGCAGCAGCTACAGAAAACCCAGGAGCCACTCGTCCTTGTTCAAGCATCGACATCATTGCTGCTTTGGGAGGTGCGTCTTTCCGTGCGTCAGCTGGGCCATCATGGGGCACAGGGACCGTGGTAGGCAAGTTCTGTTGACTGTTCGCCATACACCGCCCCTTTTTAGTCCATTTTTCCTTTTCTTCCTTGCTGGCTTGTAACTGTAAAGTCTTTAGCATATCAAAGTCCAAGTTTTTATCAAAGTCCAAGTTTTTATCAAAGTCCAAAGTGTAGTCAAAGTCCAAAGTTATTGTCAAATTCTTCTTTTCTTCTTTTCTTCCACGGCTTGAGGGCCGCTGCTTTTCTGTGTGGTCTGTGATGGTGTTGCCTCTTGTTTCTCCGGTGTAGGAATTGGTGTGAGTTTTCCACTTTGTTAGGTAGAAGTAGGGCCTCTGTGAGACTCTGCACCGCTGCACCATTCTCAATTGGCTGTCCTGCTGAGGTAAAAAACTGTCTGGCCTTCCATATTGGGCCGTAATCATGAGCTATGCCAGATGCATACCGGGAGTCAGTGTAAAGGGTTGCCGTCTTACCTTTCGCCACTCTACTCGCCTCAGTGAGGGCCTTCAGTTCCGCTTCTTGTACTGAGACATGCGGAGGCATTCTGCTTTTAGGACATCTTGTTGTGTGACCACTGCATATCCAGTGTGGAGTCGTCCATCACCTTGGTACCATCTATAAAAAACAACTCAAAATATGCATTGTTAACAAGGCTTTCAGTAACTTATTAAAACTTAAATTTTCTTGTTGCATCAATGCTAGACAATCATGCTGATATTCTATTTCAAATAGATCAGAATCTTGTTGCAAAAAATTAAAAATGGCTGATTTGCAATACCTAGATCATCTATGCCTTCTTCTCCCCGCCTTTGAACCAGGGTACTCAATTGTAAGAAGAGTAGCCGGGTTTAAGGTAGTACAGCATTGTAAAAAGATTTGATGGATGCAGATAAGGCCTGTAAGATGCTAGCACCAATAACAGACATGAGTTACATCGGGGCAGAATAATCTACAAACACCTATTAATATTTGAAATGTGATATCCTTTAAGCAAATTCATTATTAATCTGATCCTGCCTGCAATGTCTTATCAAATTTGAGAGAGAAAAAAAACCAAAAACTTTTACTAGCTGCTCAAGATCCTTACCCCCTCCCTTGTGGACAAGAGGGATGAAACATTACGTCCTTTACATCATCTAGCTCCACCCCCTCGATACTGGTCGCTTGCGTCTTTTTTCACACCTTCATTTAAGCTTAACAGTCTAAGCATCCACATCTCAACCAAGTAAAGTCTTATGCATGGGGGGGACTTTTATTCCCAGTCAATATCTGCATCACACATTTTACATTCATCACAGCCTGAACACGGGTCATTAACTCTCATCCATCCATGCGCTCAGGTCTGCCCAGTCACCCTCCCATTTGAAGGTGTACCAGTACATAAAGATGCACAGACAAAAAAAGTTTGACAAACAAACATACATCAGTTGAAAAACATTGAGGTGAGTGCTATAATGTTATAAAGTACATGATTCTATTGAGATGAGATTGTGAATGAGCGCTATTTTTGACAAATTATGTGAAAAAAAAATTTGCTGAGTGACTGAGACATTCTCTCTTTCCTATCTACTGAAGCTATTATATGTTATATTAAACGCTGAAGTATTTTAGAATGCGTGGGTATTTTTCGGCCCCCCTTGTCTTTCTTTCTCCGTATTTGACCCTGAGCTGAAAGCCCCCACCTTTGCAAAATAACTATTATCTCTCTACGAATATGCATTCACTGACTGAACAGAGTTGTTTTAGTTTAACTATTCCCTGCATTTGAACTCATAAATAACACATATGCTGGGACCTTCTGACAATGCAACATGTTCTGCATTTTCCACCCCTGTATAAGTAAGAATATACCTTAGAAATTGCTATATTTCCTGCCTTCTAAGACGGTATAATTTATTAGATTAATTTCAAGCTTTCATTCTATTTAAGCAAGCAAGGCTACTTTCCAGGGTTAGTATTGCATTCTCTCTGCTTTGTTATCTCTTAACCTTGGAACCTAGACACAGGCTGCAGCTTCAAGTAAACAATCCTTCTCCTCTAAAAGCAAGCTCAGTTAACCATTTGCACATATATATATATATATATATATATATATATACATATATACACATACACATACATCTATATCTATCTAGTATTATACACCTTTTCCTCTCTCTTTGCCAACAAATCACATGCTTTGTAACTTTCCTCTCGACTTTGCTTGTTTCCCATATTTCTCTCCCTACCTACCTGCCAATGTAACCTTCAATAGACACTCTCCCGACATCCTCTTGATCACTTACTGTACTTTCCATCATTTCACTTACGGATACTTTCTTAAACAAATAATGTGTACATACTTAACTTTCTCTGACTGTCTCTCTGCTTCTCACTTCAGCACTTTCTAGCAACCCTTGGTCTTTCAAGTCGCCCTGCTTGGTCCTAAAGACCTCCTCCCAGTCCCTATATTGTAATCTACCGTGCGGGTCGATGTCACACATTTTCATAAGAGTTTTCTTACAGTTTACAAATTGGGACCCTTGTCTCTCCGCCATCAATTGATCCGCACGGCGGCGGCCCTTGAGGGGCTCCGTCTTCTTTAATAAGGTCTTGCGCATATTAGAACAACAACAATAATAATAACACGCTCCATAGAGTGCATCCTTCTGACCCGAATTGTTAGCCCCTTATATACGGCAAAACAACCGAAGGCATGTACTTCTATGGAACCAGTCCCATAGAGTGCATCCCTCTCAGCTAAACCATCAACAACTAACTAAACTAAAACGGAGGGTTCCTTCGTCTATGGGACCTATCTCACAGAGTGCATCCCTCTCAGCTAAACCATCAACAACTAAAACAACGGAGGGTTCCTTCGTCTGTGAGACCAAATGAAAAGAAAAAGAGAAAAAAATTCTGCAGATACAACAAACAATCTCCACTATTGCTAAAACGCTACGGAATTCAAAGTACAAATAGACTACAGACTAGTTCCTGGGTGAGTTGATTGGTGCGCTTATCACAGTCAGTGGTCCGTGACGGCAAACCCAAAGCCCACGAGTTACCGTGTAGAACTCTTAACCCAACCCGTCCGGTCACAAAACACAGATAGTCCCTCCCGCTGCAAGACTCTCAGCGTAAAACACAACATAAATATATGCCGGTCTTACCTGGAGTTCTGTGAGTTGATCAGGCTCGGTTTGCAGCAGGACGGCTTCCCCGTGGCGTGGATCCGGGTGGACTGCGCTGCATGGCTCCGGTTTTACCGCCCCACCTTGTTGGGTGCCATTTGTCAGGGAAATTTCTGCGTACAGCACCAATCAGGCCCACCCCAATACCCTGCTGCCTGCGGTAAAGAAGAGACACCACACACGGAGGTCTGGTATAGTTCCTCACACGGGGACATGACTGCGCGCTTTATTACAGATTACATGGGATCTTATACCCTTTGGTCACATAACTAGGAATGGTTAATGGTCTCATTGGCTCAAATTCACCGCATAACCATATATGTAAAGTCCGGATTTCCGGCTGAGACAGTGAAAGTTATATACGTAGTTGAACAGTCATTATCTAGATACGGCGCTTCTGGGAAAACAGCCAAGCACGCGGCCTTCGTGTACGGTTCTTCCTTGCGGTGTTTCAGATACATTTTGTCTTCGCCTTGCAAGGCCCTTGGAATATCTGATGTAAGGCGACAGATTAAGTTTTTCTCATTTTAACTTTGAATAGAACTTGCATACAGGTATAAAAGCATAAAAAACATATGGCAATATATACATATACCCTCACAAAGTGGGTCCACAGGGACTTCACAATAGGGAGTTGTACCTGCCTGTGTCTACTTATAAAAAACCCCAGTGTGACTGGGGCATGCAGTGTGGGCCGAAGCCCACCTGCATTTAATCTGAGGTTAGCTCTGCTGTCCAGGGCACCGCAATGGGATACATTTATGTACAGCCGGTGGGTTCCAGGAAGCCACCCATGCTGTGGGTGCACACAGAATTCCCATTGCGGAGTTGTACCTGCCTGTGATTATTTATAAAAAAACCCGGTCTGACTGGGGCATGCAGACACCTTGACAGAATGAATAGTTTGTGGCACATGGGTTCCCAATTGCTATGCCCACGTGTGCAGCTCCTGATGGAGGTGGCACAGGATTGGATTTCTCATTGCTTCTGTACAGCATTGTGGGCTATCGCCCCGCCCCTTTTAAAGAGGGTCGCTGCCTGGCCGTGCCAACCCTCTGCAGTGTGTGCCTGCGGTTCCTCCTCATGGCAGACGCACTTATAAATAGACATGAGGGTGGTGTGGCTATGAGGCCAGCGTGTGGCATGAGTGCAGCTGAAGGCTGTGCAGGGACACTTTGGTGTGCGCTGTGGACACTGGGTCGTGCGGGGGGGGTTGGGCAGCATGTTACCCAGGAGAAGTGGCAGCCGAGTGTCATGCAGGCAGTGATTGTGCTTTGTTGGAGGTAGTGTGGTGCTTAGCTAAGGTATGCCTTGCTTATGAGGGTTTTTCAGAAGTAAAAATTGTTGGGAGGGGGGGGCACTCTTGCCGCTATTGTGGCTTAATAGTGGGACCTGGGAACTTGAGATGCAGCCCAACATGTAGCCCCTCGCCTGCCCTATCCGTTTCTGTGTCGTTCCCATCACTTTCTTGAATTGCCCAGATTTTCACAAATGAAAACCTTAGCGAGCATCGGCGATATACAAAAATGCTCAAGTCGCCCATTGACTTCAATGGGGTTCGTTACTCGAAACGAACCCTCGAGCATCGCGAAAAGTTCGTCTCGAGTAACGAGCACCCGAGCATTTTGGTGCTCGCTCATCTCTACTCCTGATCTCAGACAAGCTGAGGTCTGTAGCAGTGGCAGTTCCCGTCCCACAGTACTGTAGGTGAGGCCGACATCAAACCAGATCTTAGCTGTACACACCAAAAAGGGGTTGAAAGTAGTTAGTCAACAGGCTTGCGACAGAAGTTAGAGAGTATACCAAGGATATTTGATTGTTTAGTAAATGCCTGTCTTTCCAGTCCTGGTTATGGCTGAGATATCATGAGTGTAATCTACATGTCCAACAGACTGCATTGATCGTAGCAGAGTGTAATCTACATGTCCAACAGACTGCATTGATCGTAGCAGAGTATTAACCTGGTTTGACAAGCATAGATCATGGGTACTCAGATCACCAAGCTAGGTCAGCCTTGGGTTAAAGCCCAGTGGTCCTAGGCATCCTACAGGGTTTGCTTGGTGCTTGCACAATGGTGCTATACAAACCAAGGCAATCATAGAAGAGAAAAAATATGTATTGCAGAAGACCTCAGCTACTTTTAATTAGGCTCAACCAAATGATGAACTGTATTGCAATTTTGGTCAGTCAAGAGACTTACTTTATCAAAATTCATATACAAATGTTGATATATTTCTTGTACAAACTTCAGGCCAAATTCAATTTCACAGAAGAAACCTTTTTTGCCAGAAGCTAAAAGTATCTGAATTTGCAGGTTTCCTTCAGACTTTGTCTTAAGAAACAGTTGGAGATAGTAGAATAGAAGATACATCTAATAATTCTTAATTTGAAGAAAATAAACAAACCACCAAGTTTCTTGTTAGCCACTTGCAGGAAAGCATGCTGTAAATAGCCTCTCTTAAGGAAGGTGTGACAGAACACACCAGAACGTAGGTTGTCCTACCTTAAAAGCTATTGCTCAGCTGCTTGGCAGCAGGACCTCTACCGGCTCTCGGCCTGACTAATGAGAGGAGTAGTGCCTGGCAGAAAACTTGCCTTCAAGTGTGTGACTAATCATCAATCTTTTTAATAATGCTGACAACATATTCTTTCCCTTTTCTCACCTAGTTAAAGTCTGCACAAATAGTAGCAAATTAGCTTCACACAGAAAAAGCATGTAATGATAAAAAGCCTCTAAAAGGTTTTCCAGGCTTTTTGCAGCACAGGGTATTATCCAGAACTCAAACGAAATGCAATTATCTCATCTCAGAAACTTAAAATACAGAATATTTTGGAGATTATATGTTGCTTTTGTATTATTTCTATGCATTTAAAAAATAACCCCCCAAAACATATAATGGTTGTATCATGGATATGAGAGAAAGGTTGCAATGAATATTGAGACTATTCCTAGTGCTCTTTCTCTGTCCTTTATTCCTAAAATAATTTCAAGAGACTTTCTCACATTGGGAATAATTACTCGGATATCTAACACCTAATGTAGGAAATAAATGTGAAAATAATGCAATTTGCTACTTCCCTCCCAAATGAAATAGAGATCAGAACATTGTATTCAGCTATGAAGATTGTTCGATGTGTCACTGACTCCTGTGTGTAACACCTTCCAAAAATGCAACTAGGTTCAAAGAATGGACTACAATTTGGTGCAACATGAGTAGATAAAGGCAATGCTCAAAGCTAAGGAAATTAAGATTTCTCTTGATTAAATCAAGCAAAGTAACACATTTCAAGGCAACATACCTCTTCCTCAGACAGTTTGGAGTAGATACAAGAGTTTCAGGGAAGACATCCTGTACTTCTGCCTGTTTGGGAGAGAAGTAATCAGGCAAACAATTGGGCTATATAAAGGTTCCAATGGTCCAATAATCAACTGATAAACGAGGAAACGCTCATTTATTGGCTGATAGAGATGAGCGAGTATACTCGCTAAGGCACATTTCTCGAGCGAGTAGTGCCTTAGCCGAGTATCTCCCCGCTCGTCTCTAAAGATCCGGGGGCCGGCGGCGGGCGGGGAGCGGCGGGGGAGAGCGGGGAGGAACGGATGGGAGATCTCTCCCTCTCTCCCCCACGCTCCTCCCCGCCACATATCACCTGTCACCCGCGCCGGCCCCTGAATCTTTAGAGACGAGCAGGGAGATACTCAGCTAAGGCACTACTCGCTCGAGTAATGTGCCTTAGCGAATATACTGGCTCATCTCTATTGGCTGATCCTTTATGTTCAGCTAGCATAAAAATGTTCACTGATCAGCAGTACATCTACCCGTTTGGACAGGGACATGTGCAGCCGACTTATGTGGAAAAAAGATCATGTAGCAGTGATGATTCGGCCCCTTAAGCCAATTCTCGGCCTGTGTAATAGAAATGAGCGCCAATCCCCGTGCATGTCAATTAGCGTTCGTTACATTAGGTCGAGAACTCGGTCAGTGAAAAGAAAGGACCTTTAGTCCTTTCTTTGATCCCAGTTCCATATTCATTACGCTAATACCTCATGTTGTACTTTTCACACATGCCACATTAGAAGCTCAGGTGAGCACATACCATTGACATGTATTTACTCACTGCCTCGTCCTTGATTTTCCAACAGGATACTTTCTGAAGTCATACTTGATCAACTGTGTGACCAAGAGCAAGCTTTTTCTGGCTTTTTTCACAAAGGAATTTTTTCCCTTAAAGGGGTTGTCCCGCGCCGAAAGATAAAAATTTTTCTTTGCCCAGTCCCCCAGTACCTGCAAAGGAAAACCGCTGACATGTGTTAGTAAAAAAAATTCCCTTACCTGAATCCCCATTCAGCAACTTTAAAAAATCTTCTGTCCAAGATGGCTGCCGCTGGTCTTCTCCCACAGTGCACCGCGGGTCTTCTCCCATGGTGCACCGTGGATGTTCTTCTGCTGTCTGCGTTCCACTGCCGATTCCAGCCACCTCATTGGCTGATCGGCAACATGTGACGGGGCGGAGCTACGCGATGATGCTGAGAAGGGGGAGGAGCCAGGACGCAGCTCGTGAGCCCGAACCATCTAGGAGAAGAATCCTCTGTGAGCAAGCGCGACTGTTCCTGCGACCAGAGAAGAAGTTTGTTCATCGCCATAGAGACAGGGACGCCAACACCGGGGAGAAGACCGCACAGCGCAAGCGCGTCTAAAAACGCCAGAAGACATTAGAATTAGACGGATCCATGGAGACGGGGATGCTAGCAATGGAGCAGGTAAGTGAATAACTTCTGTATGGCTCATATTTAATGCACGATGTATATTACAAAGTGCATTAATATGGCCATACAGAAGTGTATAACCCCACTTGCTGCCGCGGGACAACCCCTTTAAATGGGGAAAATTGGCTTTTACCTCATTGGGCTTTTTTTTTGCCTTCCTCTGGATCAATATTGGGGGTAATGAGCTGAACCAGATGGACATATGTCTTTTTTCGGCCTTACATACTATGTTACTTTCTCTACATTGTTGACAAAGAAAGGTTGAAAGTTATGACATTTTATAACCTATAGCTTCTTAAATAACCTTAGAAGAAATCATTTGGAACTTCTAAACATTCAATATAAGTTAATGGGGTTGCTTCTTCCAATGAAACGTAGTAACACTAGACAAGTTTGAAAATGTTCTTTCCGTTGTATATGTCATTCATCTCCACATTAGTGATCCGTTCCACCATTGTCAATGTGTGGGGGTAAAACCTGTGGGGTAAAGAAGTTTAAAGTAAAGCAAAGCTTTTTAGTTTTGCAGGCAGCAAAAAGTGAATAGCACCTGGCAATCATAAATCTCCAATGTTGATGGTGTAACAATATACAACTAGATACAGGGGGTGGGTTTAGAGTGGGCAATGGGGGCAATCGCACCTCTCTCTACCCTTCCAACTACTACACCAATTTTTTTAATCATCAGCCACTACCTATTGGAGTTATCCCATAGATAACAAATGAAAATACTTACTTTCTGTCCAGATCAATGGATGTGGACCTGTTGTGCCCCACACTAGTTAGATTTTGGGCCAAATGCAGAGGCAAACCCTGAGGAGCCCTGGCCTTTGCCTTTTTACCCCATGAGTTGGAATATAGGCTTTGCTGCCAAACGAGCAAACGATGTACCTGTCTGTCTAAACATGCCGCACAAGAGCGAACGATAACGTCACTCACCCATTCAAACAACTGAACAACAAAAATGCGCTTTAAAAATTTTTTCCTTTCTCAAAATAACTAAATTACCCTAATTTTGGGTCGAGGAAAATGAATGTGAAATTAGATTGTGTTTAGTAGGCCTAACTCTGGTTTTATAGATACAGTAACTGCAAATAAAAGGACTTAATCACATGAACGGATTCTCTTTGCCAGTCTCTTGTACTTCTTTTCTGGGGCGTCACTTGTCACTGCCCAGCAGTTGTCCGCAAGCAGAGAAGCTTCCATCTTCCCGGATACCTTTGTTCCATTTTCAATATATCCTGATGGAATCGCTCTCCATGTTCGTCACTCACGATGCCGCAGTTGTCAGGGAAGAAGTGCAGGTGAAAATGTAGGAAATTGATTTTGAGTGACATGTTGCAACCTAATCAATGGTAGTTTTCTAGAAGTTTATTCAATCTCAACGTAGTTGTCAACTCTTCGATTTCCCAGGAAGCCATGCACAACATCTTTAAATGCCTCCCAGGCTGCTTTTTCATCACCCTGAAGAAAGACCTTTAAGAAGATTCAAAGATTTCTAAGAATTCTAAGATTTAAGCATTACGGTATCTGATTTACATTTTAGTTATTCATTAGAGATGAGCGAACGTACTTGGTAAGGACGATTTCGCAATCGAGCACCGCGATTTTCGAGTACTTCACTACTCGGGTGAAAAGTACTCGGGTGCGCCGTGGGTGAGCGGGGGTTGCAGAGGGGAGTGGGGGGGGGAGGGAGAGAGAGAGGGCTCCCCCCTGTTCCCCGCTGCTACCCTCCGCTCCGCCGCGCCCCCCCCCCTGCCCCCCGGCGCACCCGAGTACTTTTCACCCGAGTAGTGAAGTACTCGAAAATCGCGGTGCTCGATTGCGAAATCGCCCTTACCGAGTACGTTCGCTCATCTCTATTATTCATCTATTTTACTGTATATACTTTTGTTTATTTAATGATTTCACTCATCTAACCTTGTAGATCTGAATAAAGGTACATATTTAACTTAAATGGGTCACATCTCAGAGCCAAGAGCGAACTGAAAGTTTTCAATGTCCTTTTTGTTCCTTCCATGATGAAATGATTAATAAATACGTGTTGCCAGTGTAATCGGTTCGTCTAAAAGAACCCTAAGAAAACTATTATGAGTGACTCTTTTAGGGTTTAAACCCATTGCAGTAGGCACAACATTGCTCGGCAGTATGGAGTGTAGTTGCGTCTGAACAAGGGAAGTTTTCTCTCTCTCGCCAGCAGTCCAAATTTAGCGCCAGAGCTTGAAAAAAGAGGTGGGAAGATAGCGGCTGCCAGATCTTCCCCGCACCATGTATTCACTACATGGGAGTAAGATAGGGGCAGGTTCCATATTTTCTTGGCTGTGAATACCAGCAGTGCAAATGAAACTAGTGAACTCCTATTTAAATCAGTGGTTTTGTTTTTATATGGCCATGATTATCATGGCTGTATAAGTGGAGAAAAATATGTTCATGTGTTTAAGCCCTCACAGTATTACACATTGTAGCTTTATAGAAAATAGATATTTAGTCAGCCTGCAGCATGTGAGCGTAAAGACCCATTTACACGCAATGATTATTGCTCAAAATTCGCTCAACAGCCATTGTTTGAGCAATGATCGTTGTGTCCAAATGTGCCCATCTTTTACTCTTCAGCTGAACGATGATTTTTAGGTGAACATAAAATCCATGCTTTAGGCGCAAAGAAGATAACACAGATTGCACGCTGTGTTTGCTGTCCATGCTGCTGAATTCTCCATGGGAGCGCTGATTACATTGTATTCAGCAGAAAGCCCATGGCAGAACAAAGGAGCTGATTGCAGAGAACAGACCACATCTGTTCTTCGCATACAGGTCCTGGAGGCTCATTTACATGCAAATGAAGGTGATAAGCTGCTAATGCACATTAGTGTCCATTAGCAGTTTATGCAAAACAATTACTCAAAACCTTTTAAATGATTATCTTTGCATGTAAATAGGCCTTAACTCATGGCATTACTGTGCTTAGGCACTAGGGGGTTTCCTGATGTCAGAAGCAAACCAGCCACTAAGGAGTCTGACATCAAGCCGCAAATGCTGATTTAAAACCATCAACGTATTTTGCTGTACTTTTTGCGCACACAAGTCTGCAAGTCATGAGCAAATGTACTCACAGCAAAACACGCAACGTTGCTCTCAGCCATTGAAAAAGTCAGTTAGTTTAATGAGTTCAATTAGTGTTCTTTCCCTGTGTAGATGTGCAGGAAAATAGAGCATCCTGCGTATTTTTTTGCGTGATCGTATTGCACACGCCAAATATGCACATGTGAATGATGCGTTTTTAACATTAGAAAGTCCCATTGACATTCGCGTTAAAAAAAACAAAACGATATTGCAGCGTTAATAAAATGCAAGTGGGTAGGAGCCCTAAGTGGGAAGGAAGCCTAATTAAAGACTAGGATGTTCAGAAGACATCTTAAAGGGGTATTCTGGTTATGCAAAGTTGCTGTCAAATAAATGCTAATCAATAGTTATTAAAGTTGACAATGTGGTCCTGCTTTGGATTTTGTGTCTGTAGTAAAGATGTGCAAGCATACTCGCTAAGGCAAACTACTCGAGTGAGTAGTGCCTTATGCGAGTACCTGCCCGCTAGTCTCTAAAGATTCGGGTGCCGGCAGGGGAGAACGGTGAGTTGCGGGAGTGAGCCGGGAGGAGCAGGGGGGGGAAGTGAGAGAGAAATCTCCCCCCTGTTCCTCCCCGCTCTCCCCCGCTGCTCCCCACCCCCTGCCGGCACCCGAATCTTTAGAGACGAGCGGGCAGGTACTCGCATAAGGCACTACTCACTCGAGTAGTTTGCCTTAGCGAGTATGCTCGCTTATCTCTAGTCTGTAGCTTTGCTTGGCACTTCAGAGGTGTTTATTCCTAGGTTGTCTTGCATATAACCTGTAGCAATTCCAGGTTGGGCTTGCTCAGTAGAAATGACCAGGGATGGCTTATTTTCTCTTCAGCTCTTCGGACAATATTGCAGACCAATAGCAGGGCAGTGCTTAGTGGGCACATGCACAGCTAGGAAGTACAGAGCAGGGACTTGTGATAAATGTAGTGTCAAGTTGTGTCTCAGCAGGGATATGGTGGCTATCTTGGAAAACAGCAATGTGGAAAAAACATCAGAAACGGAGGACAGGATATGTGATTTATACCCATAACCAGCTGTGCATAAACATGGCACAAACCCCCTTCATGTCTGGGATTTTTGAAAATTCACTTTGCAACCGGAATACCCCTTTAAATGTTCAATGGGCTCTACATCAAAGTTTGTAAGACAACGGCTGTCAGAGCAGAACAAGAAAACCTTCCTTGTTTTTGAGTGGAAAATGCAGCCGCCATCTCAATTCACAGCTCCAAAAAAGAGAGCTCCACTACATCCTTGACAGACTGCAATGAAACAAGTAAAACCTACATATTTTTAGTGGTAAAAATAGACTGTAATTAAGACATTCTAGACGAATGACACATACCAGACAGGTGATTTTTGCATATCAGTATATTTATCTTAGATCAACATCTTGTTAGATGATACTTGCCATGACTCAGCAATGCTTCTCATTCCATTTAAAATCACATGAGTTGCTTAAAGGTTTAATTTATGAAAATTGGTTTGAGGTAATTTCATGCACACCTACTCGGCGGTTTTAATATGTATAACATGTAGGTACTGTTATGCTTAGCTTTTCCCTTTTCCATTTAGCAAGTTCAACAATTAAGAAAGCATCGAAAAAAGCTTACATTTTTAAAAAAAATGTTTAAATGTGAAAGAGAAAAAAATATAAAAATCTAGCAATTCTTCCCTTAAAGAGTAAAGGCTAGAGATGAGCGAGCATACTTGATAAGCAAACTACTCGAGCGAGTAGTGCCTTATTCGAGTACCAGCCCGCTCGTGTCTAAAGATTCGCGGGTGACAGGTGAGTTGCGGCGGTGAGCAGGGGGGAGTGGGGGGGGAGAGAGGGAGAAAGAGATCTCCCCTCTGTTCCTCCCCATTCACTTTTTGTGCACTGCTAACTGATCGTTACATTCAGGTCAACCTAAAAATCATTGTGCGGTCTTATCAGGACCGCACGCTGATTTCTCCGCGGGTAGTGCTGATAGCATTGTTTCCCGATGGAGAACAAAGGAGCTGAAACAGATAAGAGCCCTCGGGCTATTAACTGCTTTCAGCTAAAAGCTTCATTTGCACACTAATAAGCTATTAAGTAGCTGAGTACCTACTTAATAGTTTATGCAAAATGTTTGCTGAAAACTGTCACTCAAACTGTCGTTTGAGTGATCTTTGAGCGATCATCGCTCTGTGTAAATGGGCCTTAACTCACCCAAGTACTGCCCCCCTTCAGCTGTTGGTTCCTTTCGGCAGCTGAAGACAGAGGCTTAGAGGTCTATAGGAGATGTCTCTATGCATCCAATTTCAACATCCAAGATGAGCTTACAAACAACGAAGACATCCAAGGGACACAACTCTATTCTGAGCGCTACAACCCCCTTGTTTTAGCGATTAGTAGGGGTCTAAGCAGCAGGACCGCCACTGATCAAAACTTTTGACATATGGCTCTGACACGTCCTGTGCCCCAGAAGGTCAGTCATTTCACCCTCCTCCTTTTCAGAAACCAATGTCTGACTGTAAGCCAACTAGCTGCAGAAGGAACCTCCCCCTATTGCTCTGTCTGCAGTAGGTGCCAGGAACACTAAACGGAGGCCTTCAGCTAAGATCCACTTCTACTATAGTCAAATAAGGATGTGTGAGATTATTAGAAATGCCTAAATGATTAAAATCCCAAATGGCTAAATATGATATGATGTCAATTAACAGATTAGAGTAAAAGAAACGTTACTGACCTACAAGGGATTGATGATACATTGGGAGAATATTATGTAGTTCTTTAGAATCTTAGGAAGAAGAAAGAAACATATCAGACTAACATTTTTGGATTTGGTATTTTCAACCTCTCTTGGTACCTATGGGTGGCTCAGGGGTTAGCACTCTTGTCCTGACACACTGGGGTCCTGAGTTCAAACCCCACGAGAGACAACATCTGCATGGAATTTGTATGTTCTCCCTGTGTTTGTTTGAGTTTCCTCCAAGTAGTGCAGTTTGCTCCTACTAGCCAAAAACATACAGATAGGTGAATATTGATTGCTGAGCCCTAATGGAGACAGAACACACTATCAAGTGATGTAACCACTGAGCCATACTCAATTGAAGAGCCACCATCCTTCAGCATGCATTATGGGAAAAGCCACTTTTGCAGCAATTTTCACCAAAAGACAGGTTGGACTGACCTGATCCAATTTTGAAAAAATCAGCCTGATTTTACCTGCCGGCCAATGATGAGCAACCCAAATGGAGTATATGGTAGTCAAAAATTAGTGAATGGCGTGGGACCATGGGACCCAAAAATATCAGTCACTTTTGGCATATCTTCTACATATGCCATAAATGCTCAGGATAAGAATACCCAGTTATATTATAAAATGAACATGCTACACTTACAGGCATAGAGGTACTTACAGTCATCTAATGGTCCCAGGGTCTAAACCAATAACTGACCTCAATGGTCCTGTAGTATCTGAATCAAAACAAAACCCTCGCCACTACTTTTTATGCAGTGATTCACATTTACCTCAATGATCATCATGAGAAAGAACACTCTTATTCAAAATGCGTAAAAAAGTTATTGCACCTTGAGAACTGCCAGCAGCGTCCATTGTTTTTAATTTTCGTATAATTAATAAATAGGTTGTTACATTTTTTTCTGCTACTGGAATCTGTTTCTTTTTGATTCGCTGTGATCGCTGGAGCTAGCGTTCTCTGAAGCAGTTTTTCATAATGGAGACTGCATAATATAAGAAGATTTCAGGTTAGGAGATTTTCTACAGTATATAGTATGATCATCATGATAATAGACTACACAAGGTTGTTTGTAAAGACAACAGCATTATGTAGAATAAAAGTGTCCTATCATGGGTGCATTTCTTTAACCCCTTAAGGACCAAATGCTGTAAATTTACGGCGCTTGGTCCTGGGCTTTAATCCCGCCCGATAGTAAAAATACAGCACGAGATTAAAGCCTCTGCTCCTGCAATCAAGCAGGAACATGTCAGGTCCTTAGCCATTAGTCAAAGCTGAGAACCTGGAGGACAATGAAGTAGCTGTTTTAACCACTTCTGCCTTCTCCTTTCCTGGGTACATAGCGCTCAATAAGCACTATGTACTAAGAACTGAAAGTGGAAGTGTTTCTTGTACTACATGAGCCAGCATTAATGTGACCGCCTAGATCCCCTGTTACAGCAGAGCTGCAGGGTCCCAGCAGACCCTGATCAGCTCTGCCAGTGACTATTGTCACTACAGAGGATGTTTTCCCCTGTAACTGGGGCTCTTATGGATGTGGCTTCTATGGCTGTCCCAACTACAGTGGAAAAGTGTGTAATTAAAGAAAAAAACATGTGAATGTCCCGAGAGATCTTATATATCGTCATGGGGGACATAGATGGTAAAAAAATAGTTACAAAAATAAGTTTAAAAAACTTACAGACTAAAATAAAAAAAATATACATAAAAAGGAAATGACCCTAAGCCGACACCGACCAAAACCGTTGCCATATGCGCCCTGTAATCCGAAACCATACATATTATATATCAAAATGTCCAAAACAAAATGAGAAACCCGTCCAATACTTTATTTTAGCGAAAATATACTAATTAAAAAAAAAAAAATATATATATATATATATATATATATATATAAATCTTTAAAAAATCGTTAGCTTTTTACCCCCAATAAAACTAAAAAAAATGGGAAAAAAAAAAGTCACTGAAGAAAGTTATTTAAATAAATAGCCTTATATGTCACTGGAAGAAAATGCAGCAAAAAATAACTTTGGTAGCTGAAGAAAAAAAAATAGAGCAGTTAAAACCACCACATGGGTAAAATCCCTAAAAAGTGTCTGGTCTATAAGGTACAAAACAGCCTGGTCCTTAACGGGTTAAAATCACTGTTGGGAAATGCAAAGCTGAGACGATCATCAGGTAATGCATTATTGTCATAAATGTCTGATTGGGGACATGATCATTACTTCTCAATGTAGCTTTCTCATATCGTACGGCTAACATTCTGAAAGCTAGTTTTTCGTATTTAGCCTTTCATGCACCTTCAAAATCCCAAACCCTACTTGATTTGCAGTAAATTGAAGGCTCTGAAAGAAGTGGGGGGTGTTAAACACAACCACACCTCATTTTTCAGCAGGGAGAGGGTGAAAATGACTCATAAGCCTGTTAAGTCACTTGTCAGAAATTTGCTTTGACAAGTATGAATGCTTCACATTTTAATGATGCATAAATTATGTAATCATGATCTGCAGCCTTTGGCAGTGTAAATCAAGATGGATTGGAATAATGAATTGCACTTTCTTTGTATGCCCCTGAATAACTATGGCACTTAAGACAGCTAGGATAAAAATAGTGCAAGGAAGACAGGAATATGGAGCTCTGAATGGAAAAAAGTTTTTTTTCTTTTTTTTTTGGTAATATCTGAAATATTGGAATAGAATTTGTAGAGGAAACTGTTACCACAATGCAATACAATAATACTAGAGTATATGATCATATTCCATCATTTCTCCTAGCAGACTCATATAGTGCTTCTGGATATATCGAAGAGTATATGTGTCGTGTGACTGTGGTACTCGGAGGACAAGGACTTGGAATACAATGGAGAGGCATGAAGTGATAAGTAGATTTGGAACAAAAAGAATATAACCAGTGTAATATAACAGTGAGTAATCAAAGTGATGTGGTCACAACCAAAATATGTCCCAAATAGAGATGAGCGAACATAGTCGGTTCGGGTGTTTTTGGACCCGAGCACCGCTTTTTCCGAGTAACTGACTACTCGGATGAAAAGATTTGGGGGGCGCCGGAGGGCGGCGTGGTGGAGCGGGGAGTAGCAGTGGGGAACAGGGGGAGCTCTCCCCCCCCCCCCCACTCCCCTCTGCAACCCCCCCACACACCCCCAGCGCCCCCCGAATCTTTTCGTCCAAGTAGTCAGTTACTCGGAAAAAGCGGTGCTCGGGTCCAAAAACACCCGAGCCGAGTGCGTTCGCTCATCTCTAGTCCTAAACATGGGGATACACACTACCCTCTAGTAATTATAATAACTAGTCAGTACGCTGCTTGATCAGGACACTATAAGCTCTCTTTGATTAGTCAGTTTATATCATTATCCCCATCATCAACAATGCTGACAAATCTGAATCCCCTAAATATTTAGCGTCTAATAATGTAGCCTCTTTTAGGGTGCCCCACACAGATTGGGGGGAGGGGGGGTGCATTCTTAAGCACACAACAGGACCGATGAGGGCAATTCAATTCCAAGTTCAAAAGTTGTGGTTGTCAATCACTTGGAAGTTAAAGTTCCACCTTAGTTGTTTTTAAGTGTGCATACTATAGTCCTACCATATAGACTGGTCTCTACTGGTCTTACACTTGTTTAAGTTCAGCCGCTGCATAACCACCATTGGCAGTCTCGGTGGCGTTTGCAGGTTCCTGTGAGTGATGCATCGCACCACTAGTTTTTTTTCTCTCCAGCAGCACAAACCAGTCCTTTCTGCAATTACTGTCAACCCGCTGCTCTAAGCTCTTTTACTGTTTCTTCTCTGCTCTCACCAGCTTCCTCTCAGCTCATGTAGCTGTCACCTTCTACCAGCATGCTCACTGCTCCAGCACTACTACAAAACTATCTGCATCACCAGTCCTCCCAGAGTGCATTCCACAACAACCATTCTGCCCCTTCTTTGTCAAGTGAACTGAAGACTAACAATAAGAAATTGTACAGAGTAAAATTATCCAGGGGTGTTATAACACAACTTGGCCACGAGATGTCACTGTAATATCAATGTTTACCTTGATTACTTGTGCATTTTCTTCACACATCCCAACAGGGTAGCCCCCTTACATATGCAATGCAGGGTATTTCTGTTTTTTCAAGGTTATAGACCAGGGGTGCACAACCCTTTCTGGTGCAAGGAGCACATTGTCATGTTATTTTATCTTAAGAGGCCACAATAAAATTTAAGCTACTTAAAGAGCTAATAGTGCAGTCATAGTATTATAGTGCCTTTTTAGGGTACATATATTTATATGATTAACTTCTGCAGTTTTTTTGGAGGGGATGATTAAAAAAGTGAATAGAGTCAGACTCTCACCATAAGTCACAAGCATAAATAATAAAATAAGATGTTAAACAACAAGTACTAGGGAGCAGACAAGACAGGACCATATAGGATGCAAGTAACAGAGCCTTATGGAGTGTAGATAATTCCATATATACAGGGCACAGATAGCAAAACATCAGGCTCTTCTTCAGCTTATGCTGGTATTTGTTTCTTATGATAGGGCATGTTGGTGCTACCAAGTCTCGCAGTCCACCGGTCCAAAAACCGAGGAGCTAAGAACAGTACACAACGATTATAATATATAACATCACAAGTACATATTATTATATATACATGTACATTGCATGTACAGAGCATATACAAGCAATAACAGACAACTAAACTGTCTCTTACAGTGAAACATATAGTCTTGTTTACATAACATTATTGTACACGCTATGTGACTCTGCTTTCAATTTCCAGTCATTGTTACAAGGCTTGCATAAAGAGTCTGACATTGACTTCAACGAATGCTGCCTTCCAATAGGTAGCGCTGCAGAGATATTGTTTCATCTCCCTTATTTGCATATTACCCAGAGGAGCATGAATGGCCTTTTAAGTCTCCTCACTCACTCACCTTCTAGATGCTCTCCCTGAGGAGAAAAGATAGCGTTTCTGCTGAAAACGGCACTGTGTCAGAATCCCCTCATGGAAACAAAAGGAGCCATTCACGTTTACAATGGCGCTATGTGAATACTTTCTTAGGGAGTGTTCACGCTGTGTTTTTTGTGTGCATTAAACAAAAACGGTTTCATGCTGTTAAAGGTAGAAAAACATATAAAAAATAAGTAAAGAAAAGTGTAAAAACAAATACAAATATATACCTCATTTGTATCACGCGTTTTAATTTTTGAAAAAGAATCCATTAAAATGTGTACTTTTGTATATTTTTGCATACATTTTTACAAAAAAGTATGTTTTTATGAAAAAGAAGAAGAGAATCTTAGAGTCTATTGTTCTTTCTCTGTCTGTTAGTAAAAAAGTATACGTGTTCCAGAGCGAAAAACATACTGTGCAGTACAGCATGCTGTAAAATACATCAGCTTAGAGGAAGACATCGTAAGGAAAAAAAGCACAAATGAACGTATACGTTATTGTTGTGGGACAATAGCATTAGTTAACAACGCTACAGTATACGGCAGAATAAAGGCATGCCTCTTCTATAAAACTCTATGTATACGGTACATCAAAGTATACGGTTTTCTGCCTTTAACACCATATAAAAGTGTACGTTTAGTGTACAGAAAAAAACTCAGTGTGAACGCTCCCTGAAGGGAAAGTAAAATGTTTAACCCCTTACATGCCATTCTAATTATAACTTAATGTAGAAAATTGGACATACCAAGCAAATGTAACCCAGTGCTATTTGCTCTTTGAATGCTTTCAAGTGCTTACTATAAGTTGCTATAGTTACAGCCTTTGCTTGAACTCCAGATTCTGGCTTTTATGTCATATGCAGTTTCTATAAAAGACTTTAATGTATTATACTACAATAATAACTTATACTAGTGATTTATGCTATCATGGTACAGTATTCCCAATCACATGTACTCTCTAAGAGAATGTAGGATTATTTAACCCACTCATTGGCAGCCACACTCATTAAATCAGAGTTATCCCTATATGCACACTCAGGATGGGAAGACTGTCAATTACTGGGTTGGACCACACGCTGTATTCCTAAGTGTTATGATCAGCAGGAATTCTCCTGTTGTATCATCATCTCCTGTCCTCTAGCTTGTTGTTGGGGCAGTTGCTGTGTAAATGTTCCACAGCTGATCCATTAGTGTGGGTCAGCTAAGCACACTGCTGTAGCTCAGGCTTGGTTGGAAGAAGAGTTTCTGATTGGCTAGCTTCTCTTTAAATATCCTTGGCTTCTGCGGTGTGTTGCTGGTTATAGCCTAAGGTATGTACATTTTAAATCCAGTATTCCTTGGTTATTTCTAGTATTTTGTTCCAATCTTGCTTGGTTTTTTTCAGTGTAGGCTTGTTCCTATGGTTATGTCTAGTCCAGTCCTCACTTCCTAGCCTTGTAGTTTTTCAGCTTTTTTCATAGCCTAGCCTTGTTTCATCGTTCAGCTTTGCTTTGCTTGGTTTCTCTTGTCTCTGGGTCCTTGTGCCCTCTTATTACTTGTCAAGTACGTCTAGTGTGCAGCCAACGTCATTACAGATAAGTAGAAACGTAATAAATTACACGTTATACTGATTATTTTTCTACTGAAGACCTCCCAATCTGTAACATGTTGGTTGCATAGAAAAGTATGTTTAATTTTCTCTTTAACCCTTTTCAATCCACCGTTTGATGTCCGAAGATATTGTGATTGAAAGCTGTACAGCTCCGATGTCGTAAGATGTCCGGCAGGGTATTCTTACTGTATATTAGTGGCCGCTCTGTTGTCAGGAGCCTCTCCAGCACGTCCCATACCGTAGTACTTGCTCTAGCCAGCAGATGGCGCCATTCTATAATGGCAGAAAGAGAAAGCCCCCTAGGAAACCCTGAATCCAAAATTGGATTGCAAAGGGTTAAAGTTCTTATGTGTTTAGACTGCTCCTATATTATTTATTAACTATGGACTAATTCTAGCACTGGTATATTACTGTACCCACAGCTATTAGGCCTGTTTTGTCTAGTTTAGCAGGTGGTAATAGATAAAGAGTGGATTCCTCTCCACGCACTTATTTTCTTTCCAACTATAGACTATGTGGTTAAATGCTGTCTCCACTGTTCCTAGAATCACCCATTGATCACAAATCTAGGAAAGCACAAATGACTTTTGAATTAACCATTACTTCTCCTAGCTAATGACTCAGGTTGGGGAAGATTACGATTGAAATCAAATTAATTTAACCAGAGGTTTCTATAGAAAATAATTTTGCCTAAAAGCCACATTGGGCTAATTCAACATTATTTTATTAATGGT